>NC_092106.1:3133678-3431795 GCF_045679555.1 Salvelinus alpinus | reverse complement strand
AGTTTTTCTGGAACATGCTTATGTTACAGTTGTTAAAGTACTGTGTGAATTTCACCAGGTTCATATATGAATATGTCATGTTGATTTGTTATTATGCATGCCTGCATCCTGGGAGTAGGGGAGTGTGTACTTACGTTTTGCCCTGCGTGCTCGTGCTCAAATCATTTTGATGCACTATGAGAGGTAGACACGCTTTTTCTGTCGTCTTCAGAAAAGTTTGAATATTTTAAGCACAAAGTCATACACACAGTGTTTTGTTCATGAATAATGTTGTATATTTAGAGGTTACCCATAAGTGGATGGTATTGTTAAGATGCACTTGTAATTGTACTTTTTAGGATGATATCAACATTCTGAATTCAACATGTGGTTAATAGCTAGCTAAGGTATTAGCAGGCTATTGTATGTGTGAACGATGGCTAGCTCCTCAAATGATCCCAGTCCCTTGTATTGTGCATCTGTTGTAGAAAGAGGCGACGATTCGCAGAACATATGTGCTCTACAAATGTTTTATTTTCTTTTGGATGCAGGTATGTGGTTTTATCTATGTAAACTATGTTATGTATAATAAGGAGAGGCTGTACTATTTTTTGTATTCAAAAATCATTTTGATGCACTATGAGAGATGCAGGATGCAGAGAGTGAATTTTGCTTGATTAAAACTATCTGATCTCCAAAGTCCACGTTTATAGTCTCAATCAACCACACACAACGCAGAGTTACAGCGGTGCAGTACAGCACCGGTTACACTTATTCCTGACATTGTCTGGAGAAATGCATGGTTAAGGCCTTACAAATATTGTATACCAAACAAAGTTAAGGAAGTGCACTTCTAAATTTTACATAAGATATATCCATGTAATTCTATGATATCCAAATGTGTGGCTATTGATGATATCTGTGTTTTCTATGAAAAAGGTGAGAATCTGTCTCACTTGTTCTTTGAATGTAAATTTGTCAGCATTTTGGGAAAACCTTGCAAAATACTTATTTACCATTATGAACACTGCCTATGTTTTTGACATGAAAGATATAATATGTTACTATTGCAATGATAAAATTACACATTTTTCTGATTTAATTGAATTATCTTATTAAAACATTAACCCTAGTGAATAACAACAAGAATAACATCTTCCTGAATTATTATAATAAGATATTTTCAGAGTGAATACAATTGCACAAAAATAATATATTTTTAGTATTATTTTATTGATCTTTTTTGTATGTTTGAGTATTTTCTTGTTAATACCTTTGTTTTGTTAGACATGTTTGATGTAGCAATTTAAGTAGATTTTTGTATTGTGAATAAAAAATTTAAAAAAAGAAGAAAAAGATCTCGCAACAGTAACTAAGGGGCGCGGCTTGATAATGTCTCTATTATGACGTCACAAAGCATGCAGTTAAAAAATAGTCATGTGTATTTTGGTTCAGTCATCGATATGGATGTGTATGAAGAAGTAGGTGTACCGGAGTTTGGTGCTCCTTGGCCTGCCATGACGATGCCCGACCAAGGAGTGATTGACCAATTTACCATTTTCTTCGCGCTTTTTCTTGGAGGACTAAAGGATGTAGGCCTGAGTACAAAACTAGACAAGGATATTTCCTGAACATAATGTGTGCCTGCTTGTATTGAAGTAGGCTAATAATGGTAGAAGTTTGAAGGGCTTGTGGCTGGTGTAGTCTATGGAGCTTAATGCAAATGTGAAATGGCTTTAGTTGAAAGAGTAGTTAAATAGCAGTGGTGGAAAAAGTACCCAATTATCATACATAAAAGTGTAACGGCTGTCGCTCTCCTCATCCTCGGACGAGGTGAGGAGAGAAGGATCATCAGACCAAAATGCAGCTTCAGGGAAATAAGCCATCTTTATTATAAATACGACGATGGCAACACGAAACGAAACAAAACACTTTCAAACTACAAAATAACAAAACGACGTTGACGAAACCTGAACATAAACTTACATAACTAATACGTAACACTTACGGACAGGAAACATACTACATCGAAACGAAACGAACAACCGAAACAATCCCGTATGGTGTAAGACATAACACAGACACAGGAGACAATCACCCACAAACAAACAGTGAGAATGCCCTACCTAAATATGACTCTTGATTAGAGAAAAACGCAAACCACCTGCCTCTAATCAAGAGCCATACCAGGCAAACCAAAACCAACATAGAAACGAATAACATAGACTGCCCACCCAAAACACATGCCCTGACCATAAACACATAAAAACAACATAAAACAGGTCAGGACTGTTACAGTACCCCCCCCTCAAGATGCGCACGCCGGGCGCACAAGCACAAAGTCCAGGGGAGGGTCCGGGTGGGCAGTAAACCACGGTGGTGGTTCCGGCTCAGGACGCTGTCCCCATACCACCATAGTCCATCCTAACTTCCTCCCTCCAAGAATGTCCACCCTCTTTTGACCCCCACAAAATCCCCTTAACAACATATCTAATAAGGACAACACCGGGACAGAGAGATAAATCAAGACAGAGGGATAGATAAGAATATAGAAGTAGATAAAGATAGAGAGGGAGATCAGGATAGAGGGGCAACTCCGGACTGAAAGGCAGCTCCGGACAGAGAGACAGCTCTGGACTGATGGGCAGTTCTGGGTATCTAGCCTTTTCAGGCTGAAGGGCAGCTCATGGCTGACTGACGACTCTCGACGCTCATGGCAGGCTGACGGCTCTCGACGCTCATGGCAGGCTGACGGCTCTCGACGCTCATGGCAGGCTGACGGCTCTCGACGCTCATGGCAGGCTGACGGCTCTCGACGCTCATGGCAGGCTGACGGCTCTCGACGCTCATGGCAGGCTGACGGCTCTCGACGCTCATGGCAGGCTGACGGCTCTCGACGCTCATGGCAGGCTGACGGCTCTCGACGCTCATGGCGCTCTGACGGCTCTGGCTGCTCATGGCGCTCTGACGGCTCTGGCTGCTCATGGCGCTCTGACGGCTCTGGCTGCTCATGGCGCTCTGACGGCTCTGGCTGCTCATGGCGCTCTGACGGCTCTGGCTGCTCATGGCGCTCTGACGGCTCTGGCTGCTCATGGCGCTCTGACGGCTCTGGCTGCTCATGGCTCGCTGGCGGCTCTGGCAGATCCTGTCTGGTTGGCGGCTCTGGCAGATCCTGTCTGGTTGGCGGCTCTGGCAGATCCTGTCTGGTTGGCGGCTCTGGCAGATCCTGTCTGGTTGGCGGCTCTGGCAGATCCTGTCTGGTTGGCGGCTCTGGCAGATCCTGTCTGGTTGGCGGCTCTGGCAGATCCTGTCTGGTTGGCGGCTCTGGCAGATCCTGTCTGATTGGCGGCTCTGGCAGAATACGGCGCACTGTAGACCTGGTGCGTGGTGCCGGAACTGGAGGCACCGGGCTAAGGACACGCACCTTCATACTAGTGCGGGGAGCAGGGACAGGGCACACTGGACTCTCAAAGCCCACTCTATACCTGGTGCGAGGTACCGGCACTGGTGACACCGGGCTGAGGGCAAGCACATCAGGATTAGTAGGGGGAGAAGAAACAGTGTGTACAGGGCTCTGGAGACGCACTGGTAGCTTAGTGCGTGGGGCCGGAACTGGAGACACCGGGCTAGATACACGCACTACAGGGAGAGTGCGTGGAGGAGGAACAGGGCTCAGGATACGCACTGGTAGCCTAGTGCGTAGTGTAGACACTGTAGGTACTAGGCTGGGGCGGGGAGGTGGTGCCGGAAATACCGGACCGTGGAGGCGTACTGGCACTCTTGAGCATTGAGCTTGCCCAACCTTACCTGGTTGAATACTCCCGGTTGCCCGACCAGTGCGGGGAGGTGGAATAACCCGCACCGGGCTATGTAGGCGAACCGGGGAAACCATGCGTAAGGCAGGTGCCATGTATGCCGGCCCGAGGAGACGCACTGGAGACCAGACGCGTTGAGCCGGCCTCATGACACCTGGCTCAATACTCAATCTAGCCCTACCAGTGCGGGGAGGTGGAATAACCCGCACTGGGCTATGCACTCGTACAGGAGACACCGTGCGCTCTACTGCGTAACACGGCGCCTGCCCGTACTCCCGCTCTCCACGGTAAGCCTGGGAAGTGGGCGCAGGTCTCCTACCTGCCCTTGGCCCACTATCTCCTAGCCCCCCCCCAAGAAATTTTTGGGAATTACTCACGGGCTTTTTTGGCTTCCGTGCCAGACGCGTTCCCTCATAGCTCCGGTTCCTCTCCCCGGTAGCCTCTGCTCTCCTCCGTGCCTCCAGCTCAGCTTTGGGACGGCGATTTTCTCCTGCCTTAGCCCAGGGACCTTCTCCATTCATTATTTGCTCCCATGTCCAGAAATCCTTTCTCTCCTGTCCCTTACTCTGTTTAGTTTTCCCTTGCCGCTTGATCTTAGCGTGTTGGTGGGTGATTCTGTAACGGCTGTCGCTCTCCTCATCCTCGGACGAGGTGAGGAGAGAAGGATCATCAGACCAAAATGCAGCTTCAGGGAAATAAGCCATCTTTATTATAAATACGACGATGGCAACACGAAACGAAACAAAACACTTTCAAACTACAAAATAACAAAACGACGTTGACGAAACCTGAACATAAACTTACATAACTAATACGTAACACTTACGGACAGGAAACATACTACATCGAAACGAAACGAACAACCGAAACAATCCCGTATGGTGTAAGACATAACACAGACACAGGAGACAATCACCCACAAACAAACAGTGAGAATGCCCTACCTAAATATGACTCTTGATTAGAGAAAAACGCAAACCACCTGCCTCTAATCAAGAGCCATACCAGGCAAACCAAAACCAACATAGAAACGAATAACATAGACTGCCCACCCAAAACACATGCCCTGACCATAAACACATAAAAACAACATAAAACAGGTCAGGACTGTTACAAAAAGTTAAGATACCTTAATAGAAAATCAAGTAAAAGTGAAAGTCACCCAGTAAAATACTACTTAAATGAATGTTTTTGGTTTTAAATATACTTAAGTATCAAAAGTAAATGTAGCCTATAAATCATTTCAAATTGCATGTATTAACAAAACCAGAAGGCACAATTTTCTTGTTGTTTTATTTTACGGATAGCCAGGAGCACACTCCAACACTTTTACAAACAAAGTGTATGTGTTTTGTGAGTCCGCCATCAGAGGCAGTAGGGATGACCAGGGCTGTTCTCTTGATAAGTGCATGAGTTAGACAATTTTCCTGTCCTGCTAAGCATTCAAAATGTAACAAGTACTTTTGGGTGTCAGGGAAAATGTATGAAATAAAAAGTACATTATTTAGGGCCTCCTAAAGACACAGCATCGCAGTGTTGCGGTATCACTACAGCCTGGGGTTCGATACCAGGCTGTGTCATTACCAGCCGTGACCGGGAGTCTCATTGGGCGGTGCACAATTGGCCCAGCGGGTTAGGGCAGGGTTTTGGGGAGGCTTTACTTGGCACATCTCGCTATAGTGGTGGGCCCGGGCGCCTGCAGGCTGACTTGGGTTGTCAGTTGAACAGTGTTTCCTCCGACACGTTGGTGCAGCTAAAAAGTAAAAGTACTTTAAAGTACTACTTGAGTAGTTTTTGGGGGGATTTGTACTTTATTAAAGTACTTTACACCACTGGTAAATAGTACCCACAGAGATCCTTTATGGTAATCTACCTTTCTACCTCACTGACAGTCCATTCCATCTGATGTGAATTCTATAATAAATGGTAATGTGACATTTGTTTGTTTGTTTGTCCAGTTTCTCTCCTCTCTAGAAGAGGAATGGTTTGGAGCAACCCATCCTGGAGTGGGATGGGAGCTCACTCTCCCTGCTGTCCTGATTTTTTTGGGTGTGATATTCCTATGGAGGACCGTCCTTGCGGTAAACCTTTTGTATTATTACCATGTTACAACGATTTTCATACACTTCAACTTCCTATGGAAATGAAAGGAATTGAGGGAAAGGCTCATTTTGCAGTTTGATTGATCTTCTAATGATGTATGATGTAGTCCATGTTTGAACGTTGTTCTCATTGCCTTGTCTCTGTTTCTTATAGATCAAAAGCAGGATACGTTTTTGTGAGTTTTCCTACCTTTCATTAAGTAGCTCAGATGAGGATACGCAAGCTTTTTTACTTACATTTTATACAGTAGATTTAGCTCCTTAGTCATGCCTGAACCAAGACTAATTTCATATTCCCCTCTGTATCTCCAGTGACTGAGACACAGCTAAACGTGAAACTCGCCCAGCTATCGAAAAAGAAATGTGATATAATGATTCAATTGTCTGAAATGGAGATACTGGTACGTTTCAGAAGCTAAGTCAGACCTGGGACATTCTGGACTTGAATAACATATACTTTTCCATGATCATTGTAACTTCTGTTCTAAATCTGGTTGGTTTTAGTTGAAGGACTATGACTCGCGGGTGCAAAGGTCGGGGGCATACCTGCAGTAGCATATACTTTTCCATGATCATTGTAACTTCTGTTCTAAATCTGGTTGGTTTTAGTTGAAGGACTATGACGCGCCAGTGAAAAGGTTGCGGGCATGCCTGCAGTCCTCTCAGGAGGATAATCAGGAGCTGGAGGTAAGCAGTCAGAGAACTCTTATTCCTAAACCCCTTTAACTAGTTTCCCTGCCCTCTACAGTGTATGACCAATGTGTCATCAGGTCTAATAGACTGACATTGACTAATATTTAGTTACTGGAAATGTATGGAGTTCTATAGGTGAAAAGTCAAATAACATCTGAAAATGTATTTGAACTATTAACTCACTGTCAAAGTATAGTCCATTTATCAATTTGTTTAATTGTCATGGTCAGACGTTTATCACACAATTAACATTGAGCCCATCTCTTTTATCCCAAGGATATGAAGAAACAATGGGACATCAGAGCTGGAGAAATGGAGGCATTTCATCTACAACTCCAGGAGTGTGTTGAACGCATACAGAAACTGAAAGCTGTTGTAAGTCCATTACTGCTCAATCAAACTCACTCGTTTGGTATGATGATAAAGAGCTATCTTAATGGGGTTTATGTTATGGCTCCCAACAGTGGGGACTGATGGAACCACTTAAAGAGCATCACGGTGGGGATGCCAGGATCCCTAGTGCCACCAACACCCAATCTACCGGTGAGTAAATCACACAGTTTGATCAGCGTATAAAAAGTTAGCAAACTGTTTATCGACCTACTAAGCTTACTTGTCAGGATTGTTCGAGGGTAGAACCATGCAGGGTTATCGACAATTAAATGTGCATTGATTTGTTGATCAAATAAACACCTTTGTTACAGATATCAAGAGTGAGGAAAACATTGAGATCGAGGTCACTGTGATGAAGGATGCAACCGTAGTAAGTTAATGTATAGTCTGTGTAAGCTAGGAGACATTTGGTTAAGTTTCTGAAATAAGTAGATGAAAAGAATGGGTGTGATTACAGAAAAGACCCTCTTTTCAGTTTACCCCAAAACTGTAAATACTACAATATTTTACAATGGATCAGTTGTTTGCTGGCTCTAGCACTTAAAAATGCAGAATCTTCTACAGATCAAATCCACACTGGAGGAGGTGAACAGGGGTCTTCGGGGTAGGCTATGTTACAAACACACAACATATGTCCCACCAGCCAGATTCACTTTATTCTGTATTGATATTTTCTTTACTTTACATGTATGTCTGTTTACTTTGCAACAGACAAAAATTGGCAGCTTGAAGAGAAGAATGCCGCTCTACATCAAGAACTCCACAGCACTGAGAAGATGTATAGACAGACTCTAAACGAGCTGTAAGTGGATTTTGATATTAGTTTGATCATATTAGGATTTGTTCTCATTCACATGACATGTACATTGGTGTTTGTCTTTTCACAGGACCAAAGCCCTGATTCAAGGCAAACATGAGGAAAAGCAACATGTAAGTAAGCCTAAGACAGCCTGCCAAATACTGATCCATAACCGCTCAATAGTAAGCTAAACTACGAAGTACTTAAACCAAACCATACGCCCCTGTATCAACACTCATATTGGATCACATGTGATAGGATGTCTTTGCACACATTGCTAATTCAAGTTTTGTTTTCTCCTCAGATTGACACGCTACAATACAAAATCCAGACCATATCTGTAAGGAGATCATTCACTTTAAAGTTAGCTACTGTAGTTGCACTAAGGTGTTATTAGCTATGTTTTGCTAGTTACTCTGTGTCTTGCTGTACACTAAGATATACAGTGCTGCTTGAATGTATGTGAACCCTACAGGGCTGCTCATTATTTTGCTATAAAATAAACATATAAAATCCTTATCTAAACCCCAATTCGTAATAAAAACATTCCAAGTAAGTGACAGAAACCAAAAAAATATGATATATTTTCATTGTTTATTTAACAAAAGAGGTTTATTTAACAGAAACTCAGATATGATGTGTGCAAAAATATATGAACTCCTTCAGTCAATAGCTTGTGGCACCTCCATTAGCAGCGATAACTTGGAGTAAACGTCTCCTATAGCCAGTAATCAGTTTCTGACATCTGTTTTGAGGGATTTTTGCCCACTCCTCCTTACAGAACTCAGCCAATTGAGTGAGGTTTGAGGGGTGTCTGGCATGAACTGCCTGCTTCAGGTCCTGCCACAGCATCTCGATTGAATTTAGGTCAGAACTTTGATGTGGCCAATCCAAAACACAAATCTTCTTTCTTGTGAGCCATTCTTTGGTAGATTTGCTTGAGTGCTTTGGGTCGTTGTCTTGTTGGAAGACCCATTTTCGGCCCAGCTTTAGCGCCTTGACTGATGGCCTGACGTTCTGTTCAAGAATCTCCTGGTATACCTCAGAATCCATGGTTCCCTTAATGATGTGGAGTCATCCAGATCCAGAGGAGGAAAAGCAGCCCCAGATCTTGACATTCCCACCACCATGCTTGACTGTTGGGATAAGGTTGTTTTGGTGTTAGGCAATGTTGGGTTTTCGCCAAACATAACGGTGTTGATTGTGACCAAAAAGGTCAATTTTGGGATTAATTGGTCCAGAGAATGGACTTCCAGAAACATTCAGGTTTGTACAGGTGGTCTCTGGCAAAGTTAAGACGGGCAGTTTGGTTATTTTTTGACAGCGGAGGCTTCTTCCTAGCAACCCCCCCATGAATGGCATTTGGATTCAGTGTTCTTCTTATTGTTGAAGCATGCACAGTTACTTGAGATTCAAAAAGGGAGGTCTGCAAATCTCTACATGTTATGTTTGGATTTGCTTTTACCTGATTTATTATTGTTTTGTGGCTCTTGGGGATATTTTGGAAGGGCGTCCACTTCCAGGCCAAGTTGCTGTCATGTTAAATGCTCTCCATTTGTAAATGATTTGCCTCACAGTGGACTGAGCTCAAATCTTTTTAAGATGTTTTTATAGCCTTCTCCCAGACTGATGTGCTCTCACTACCCTCGTCCTCTGAGATCTCCTTTCCTCTTGGCATGGTCTGCTTTGTATTCACCTGGATGGGTAACACCAAACTGACCAGGTTTCTTATCTTTATTATCATAGTCCCGCCCAAACTCTGTCCTAACGATCTCTCCTTTTATTGGTTCATTTGGTACCCAATTATTTACCACCTTATTCTACATACCTACTGATTTAACCAATGCAACTTGGGGTTCACTTATTTTTACACCTGCACTAATTCCTTTAAAAACAAAAAATTCTAGTACACGCATGATTTCTTCTACACCAACACATAGTATTGGTAAATATAAACCTGTTGTCAGATCAAAAAGACTGATTCTGATTAAGTTAAGATTTTATGGTAAATACTAAGAGAATCTGTAATTGAACAAGGGGATCACATACTTTCAAATAGTACTGTAATTCATTTATTCTCTTTAGCTGAAAGCCTCTGCTGCCGAGCATGCTCTGGCCGTGGAGAAGAATGAGACAGCGCTACTCTGCCAGAGGTGAGTCCAACAGTCAATGAATTCTATTGAAATAGATTAGTGTCGGAGGCATGTCGAGTGCTAAAACTCGACTCTGGACCATGCATGCTGCCACGGTTTCGGGGGGTTTGAGTCACTACTCGGCGTCTGTCTGTGTTCTTTTTACAATTAATCTTCTCCTTTCCCCCCTCTGATAACCAGGTGGTGAATCGCATCTCTGCATGTCTGGCAGACATATCAGTGTGGATGACGGATCACCACCTCAAGCTGAACCTCGGCAAGACGGAGCTGCTCTTCCTCCCGGGGAAGGACTGCCCGTTCCATGATCTCGCCATCACGGTTGACAACTCCATTGTGTCCTCCTCCCAGAGTGCTAAGAACCTTGGCGTGATCCTGGACAACACCCTGTCGTTCTCAACTAACATCAAGGCGGTGACCCGTTCCTGTAGGTTCATGCTCTACAACATTCGCAGAGTACGACCCTGCCTCACGCAGGAAGCGGCGCAGGTCCTAATCCAGGCACTTGTCATCTCCCGTCTGGATTACTGCAACTCGCTGTTGGCTGGGCTCCCTGCCTGTGCCATTAAACCCCTACAACTCATCCAGAACGCCGCAGCCCGTCTGGTGTTCAACTTTCCCAAGTTCTCTCACGTCACCCCGCTCCTCCGCTCTCTCCACTGGCTTCCAGTTGAAGCTCGCATCCGCTACAAGACCATGGTGCTTGCCTACGGAGCTGTGAGGGGAACGGCACCTCCGTACCTTCAGGCTCTGATCAGGCCCTACACCCAAACAAGGGCACTGCGTTCATCCACCTCTGGCCTGCTCGCCTCCCTACCTCTGAGGAAGTACAGTTCCCGCTCAGCCCAGTCAAAACTGTTCGCTGCTCTGGCACCCCAATGGTGGAACAAACTCCCTCACGACGCCAGGTCAGCGGAGTCAATCACCACCTTCCGGAGACACCTGAAACCCCACCTCTTTAAGGAATACCTAGGATAGGATAAAGTAATCCTTCTAGCCCCCCCCCCCCTTAAAAGAGTTAGATGCACTATTGTAAAGTGGTTGTTCCACTGGATATCATAAGGTGAATGCACCAATTTGTAAGTCGCTCTGGATAAGAGCGTCTGCTAAATGACTTAAATGTAATGTAATGTAATGTTCTTCCTCTCTGTCTTCATCCACATACCTGTCTCCCTAGCCTCTACTTCCTACTACAGCAGGAGATCGGTCTCCTTTAAAAAAACGAAAGAAAAACTGATTATTGATGAGTGTACATCTGAATTGATCCTATAGAAAGGAATTTCATCCCATCCTTAACCCTAAAACGTCATTTACATTCTATGACACTAAAAGCTACAACCACAACCCCTTTTTGTGGTCAGTTGAGTGCTTATGCCACGCTCACGTGCTCCTTTCTAGGAAATACGACTGTTTCATTCATGTGCTTTTTGGTTGGAATAATTATCCAACCAATATGATTTTAGCTAGCTTGATAAACTAAACGATGTTGCTCATAATTACGTTAGCTAGCATCCTTAACATTGACAATATGGCCAAACTAGCTACTTTATCAAATGGCAAATGTCGCCTAATTATCCATATTGACACGGTTGTAGTTGTCAAAAACGGATTTGCTGTCATCTTTTGGTTGAAACGGTAAAAGGTCAGTGGTGAAACGTCACAACTCGGCAAAAACTTTTCTCAGTTTCCCAATTGTAATTCCGATTTGGAGGGTCGTTCAAGTGAAACTTCCTAGTTTGAACTCGGCATTTTCGCTAACTATTATGGCACGTGAACGTGGCATTAGTCAAGATCTACCCTGTTAGGGACATTTTGGGCACTAAGACCTGTGATTTCTTTCTAGGATTGTTCAACTAACCTCAAAGAAGCTGAAAATAGGAAAACCTGGGTTCCTGATCAAGACCATCCCCAAGCGCCCGAAAACAACCAAGACCAACAAGCCCTTCTTGAAAACCTGCAAAGCTCTGAAAGCTTTCAAAGCACTATTCAAGATATGAAGGCAATTCATACAATTGTACATTTGGTGCAATTATTCTCAGGACACGGGGTGAGGCAGAGTACAATAAATAAATCCAGATGCCTTATTCCATCAAGAAGTCTTCTTTAAAATCAACCAAGCTAAATTGAACACGTGTTTTATGTAATTTATATGGTAGGTCTCATTAGATATCATCCAACTCTTTAAAAATGTCTTTGTATGCAGATTTCTGCTCTGTTGCCATTAGGTAAGATACAACTCCATGGGGCTTACCTGCCAAGACCTCCATGGAAGCCACATAACCCATCATTTACCAAAGCCAAATGGTAGGCTATGATGAAGTCTATTATCTAGGTCTCCAGGGCTATTTTGGCGACGGGAAACCCCCACGTGAAGGTCGATTTGTCCCCACTTTGCAACCCAGGCTCTCTTTAGGGACCTGAGCTGCCCAAGAAACCAAAACATCTGGATATTTTAACAGCCGTAGATGGTTCACTTGAATGCTTTGTGCAGAAGCCCGAGAAGGACAAGAGTGGACGAATAGATGTCCATTGGATAGCCGTGATCATATTGGCATCGTGTTTTCACAAGGACATAGGTCATGATTTGGAATTGTCAAATTTGTAGGCTTAATGACATTTTTGAGTTTCTATTTCCTTACAGATAGCCAGCTGACATTATCATTAATGCAAAGTAGGGCTTGCTATTGGTTAATAGTTCAAATCAAAAAAATACCACAATGTGGATATACAGTATAGTGCCCAACAATGTTGCAACCATGCTACAGGCGTTGTGTAGCCTGTTAAGATAATGCTGCCTTTTGAAGATAAAAAAACATTAATGACTGACTAGCACTAGCCTATTCCACCACAATAGGTCGCTGTGTTACCATTTTTCCTCCCTTCCTTTCCCCGCCTCCCCTCCAACCATGGTCCTGTGTAGACTGCTAATGAGTTTTAATGCCATTCTGGCAGTTATTCTCTTAGATTTCTCTCCTTGGTCTAGACCTGTAGCAGAGGCCAAATTGTAGACATAATGGTCACTGTCATTGCAGGCCTTTTAGAATTGTGCTTTATGACCAATTTGAACATTTCGTAGACTTGCATTCGGCAACAGATAATCCTCATCAATAGTGGGGTTGAGGCGTACTGTTTGGGAAAGCCCATCCTATGTTAATAGTTTAAAAATGCTTCTTGCAGACCAGGGTTGGCCGCATGTGGTCTCGTTGGGCAGGGGGCTTGCCTTGGAGGAGATTGGCCATTAGTTCCGCTTCCTTTGACTCTGTAGCGCACGGGCATTAGTAGAATCTCGCTGAATAGGCATCTGTTGCCTACGCAAGCAGGGCTGCTGTGTAGTACTAGTAGCCTAGTAGGCGCAGCAGCGAGACCAGCAGGCGAGTAGAGTCGTCGCTGGCGTATACAGTGGATTTACAATAGACGAACGCGTTGAACAGCGGCGCTTGAACCAGAGGAATAGTGTTGACCGTTCTGAAATGGCAGCAGAATCGACCCGGAGATTCACGAAGAACCTGCTCAAGCCCGGGAGTGCGGCGGAGATAAGGCAGACGGCATCCAATGCTGTCAGACATTCGGCAATGACGGTGAGTCGATGGGAAAAACAAAGGTTACGACTGCACCTTCTTCAGTAATGCTGAGTAGGCCTATATTATAGAGCTCGATGTGTAGGGTTCCCCCTGTGCCCTACAATGACGCTATATAGCCTAGAGCCACCTATTGATTGTGAATTGACTGTTGGAGATGCGAGCCGCACCATTGCAGCCTGATCCTGACGTTCAGAATTGTGTTGACGCGATTTGGGTTTAATGAACACAGCTGGTACGTTTGAATTGTGATATCAACTGTGATATGCCTGCATGTTTGCGGCGAAGGGAAGGGAAGTTTGTCTTGATGCTGCAAGAGACAATGTTGCATTCACGTAAAGGATTTCCTTAAATGGGCTACAATGTTGCATTTGAGGATATGAGTCGAGGTTTGTGAATGCTTACCACTTAATAACGTTGCCCACCTCAAGGTTTTAAATGTATCGAGATTTGCTGCTCAAATCGAAGCAGCCGGGTATTCTCTAGTGATTTTTCGGTATTTTCCATGCTGCCTCGTTAAAATAAATAAATAACGGACCTGGTTGTAGCCTAGTCTTGGGCTTTCCGCGGGAAATGCCCTCCTGCCTCGAGCCGAGGATGCTGAATGACGTAGGCAGTAGTAACATCAGCCCAGTTGTGTGTGTATGTGTGTAAAGAAAAAAAACAGCGGTACGATGGGGTGAGACAACGTAGCTTATTTTACCCCACCCATTCACAAATTTCAGGATGGATTGGCATTTAATTAAGATAAATTGGCTCTGGAAGATGTGTGTGTTGTACCTACCAGTGGAGGCTCCTCTAAGTAGGAAGGGGAGGACCATCCTCAGTGAATATCATAAAAATTGTGAAATATATATTTTTTAATAAACTACTCTAAAACGACTAAATCTATTAATATTTCACCCCAAAATGTATTAGAACACACTGTTTTGCAATGAATGTCAACAGTAGCCTCAACAGCACACTCTGGGGTAGGCTAATTGTGAAGCCAGCTATTTGCTGTCCTCTTCTGGGTACATTGACTTCAATACAAAACCTAGGAGGCTCATGGTAGTCACCCCTTACATAGACTTACACAGTAATTATTATGACAACTTCCGGAGGACGTCCTCCAACCTAATAGAGCTCTTGCAGCATGAACTGACATGTTGTCCACCCAATCAAAGGAACAGAGAACGAATCTAGTACTGAAAGCATAAGCTACAGCTAGCTAGCACTGCAGTGCATAAAATGTGGTGAATAGTTGACTCAAAGAGAATATCAATTGTTTAACAGTTTTGAACAAATTATTTTCTTCAAATATGAAGGAGAAGCGAGAGAGAGGGAGAGCTATATTTTGTTGTAATTTTTTCACTTGCACTTACTTAGCTAGCGAACGCAGCAAGCTAGTTTAGCCTAATCAAACAACCAGCTCAAACAGAGAGGGATGCTATGTTAGCTAGTTGGCCATGGCTATCCAACACTGGAACTCTTCCAAGTTAAGGCAAGCTTTTGGTTTTATTAAGTTATTGCCAATGCGGCCGGCCGGTGTAACTGCTTACTGTACTGCATGACTACATGATTGTTTGCTAACGAGTTAGTTCTAGTAGCTATGTTGACTATGACATTAGTAAATATGGTGACAACAATGTAGGCTGTGTGTAGCGGATAGTGGTTATGGCATGAAGGTTTGGCTTGGAATTTTTTTTTTTGCCTGGTCACAGTCCACAAGCAAAGGGAAAAGGTGAGAGGAGGGGAGCGTGTAGTTGCGAGAAGGAATATACAATGAGCAAAGTGATTATGCTGTTTGTATGTGACTGCTAGCAACGTGAGCTGTGTTTACAGGTCACAGATTCCTTTGGGAAAAAAGGCTCGGGCATGGATCAGAAAACCAGCCAGTATCTTGTGTGACCACCATTTGCTTCATGGAGAGCGACACATCTCCTTCGCATAGAGTTAGTCAGGCTTGTTGGTTGTGGCCTGTGGAATGTTGTCCCACTCCTCTTCAATGGCTGTGTTAAAGTTGCTGGATATTGTCGGGAACTGGAACACACTGTCGTACACATCCATCCAGAGCATCCCAAACATGCTTGATGGGTGTCATGTCTGAGTATTCATGCCATGGAAGAACTGGGACATTTTCAGCTTCCAGGAATTGTGTACAGATCCTTGCAACACGGGGCCATGTATTATCATGCTGATACATGAGGTGAGGGTGGTGGATGAATGGCACGACAATGGGTCTCAGGATCTCATTAATGGTATCTCTGTGCGTTCAAATTGCCATCGATAAAATGCAATTGTGTTCGTTGTCCGTAGCTTATGCCTGCCCATACCATATCCCCACCACGGGGCACTCTGTTCACATCAGCAAACCGCTCGCTCACACAAATTCACTTGTAACAAGGTACACCTGTTAATTGAAATGCATTCCGGGTGACTACCTCATGAAGCTGGTTGAATGCCAAGAGTATGCAAAGCTGTCATCAAGGCAAAGAGTGACTACTTTGAAGAATCTCAAATAGAAAATATATTTAGATTTGTTTACCACTTTTTTGGGTTACTATATGATTCCATATGTGTTATTTCGTAGTGTTGATGTCTTCACTATTATTCTACAATGTAGAAAATATTCAAAATAAAGAACAACCCTTGAATGCCTAGGTGTGTCCAAACTTTTGACTGGTACTGTGTATGTATAGACAGTATATCAATAGAACAGGTGTGTTGTCTGTATTTCAGGGCAGGGTACCGGACGGAGGCTGGCTAGTAATGACTTTTTAAAACACTAATGGCCTGGCGATTTTTTTTGAGCTTTTGATGCACCTGTACTGTCTCCGCCTTCTAGAAGGAACAGGCCTTAGCTCGTGTGGCTGACGTCCTTGATGATCTTCTTGGCCTTCCTGTGACACTGAGTGTTGTAGATGTCATGGAGGGCAGGCAGTGTGCCCCCGGTGATGTGTTGGGCTGACCGCACCACACTCTGGAGAGCCCTGCGTTTGCGGGCTGTGCAGTTGCTGTACCAGGCGGTGATGCACCACATTTCTTCAGCCTCCTGAGATTGAAGAGGCGCTGTTGCGCTTTCTTCACCACTCTGTCGGCGTGAAGGGATCATCTCAGGTCCTCAGTGATGTGCACGTGGAGGAACTTGAATCTTTTGACCCTCTCCACTGCGGCCCCGTCGATGGGGATGGGGGCGTGCTCTCTCTGCTGTCTCCTGTAGTCCACGATCAGCTCCTTTGTTTTGTTGACGGTAAGGGAGAGGTTAGTTTCCTACCACCTCTCACCCAGGGCTCTCACTTCCTCCCTGTAGACCAGGGCTCTCACTTCCTCCCTGTAGACCAGGGCTCTCACTTCCTCCCTGTAGACCAGGGTTCTCCAACTTTGGCCCGCGTGTGATTTTATATTTAATTGTTGGACATAAGACTGTAAAAACACCAGCATATCAGCTCCAAGGTATTCCAACTCATAATAGAGACACAGTATATATATGTGATCATATACAAATGCAGATTATGTTTTAGTCAAATATTATATCTGTTTGGGCTTCTTGCGGTCAATTTGCAGTCTACAAATGATTTGCAATTATGTTTCGGACCCCTGACCACCCGCTAAAGAAAAAAATAACCCGTGGCTGAATCTAGTTGATGATCCCTGCTTTAGGCTGTATTTTCGTTGTTGGTAATCGGGCCTACCACTGTTATGTCGTCAGCAAACTAGATGGTTGAGTTGTAAACAATAAATATTGATGCATTACAAGCATGCATTAAACACAGTCTGCAAACATGAGAAGTTAATTAGTGGGTGATGGTGATTTCAGAACCAAAGTGGGGGGGGGGGGGGGCGACTTAGGCTACTTTGTCCCCCCTAATCTGATAGTGGTAGTGGGGTGATAGATTCTTAGTCTCCCTTATGGCTCAGATCAGGTGCCTACATAGTATACCCCATAGACATACATCATTTACACACACACACACACACACACACACACACACACACACACACACACACACACACACACACACACACACACACACACACACACACACACACACACACACACACACACGTCAGCTCAGACAGATCCAGCCCAAAGAGGCCCAACTCATTAGCTATATCAGCAGCAGATTTAAATTTAGAATGTAAAATAAATGTGTTTATGCAACAAATGTGAGTGCATTGAACCAAATGGTACTGATTCGTTCTCTAATCGCACCGGATCGCACCGAATCGCTTCAAACTACGTTCCAAACTAAAACGTATTGTTCCTGTATCATATCAGAGCCTATGTATCTAGATACATATCGAATTGTCTTGAAAGGTAAAGATGCACATCCCTAGTGACTAGTTTCCCTGCAGATGGACCAAGATAAAGGTCAGAGTCACCCTCCATCTTTCCCCATAGGGCCTGCTGGGTCCTGTGCCTCCTGAGGCTGATCAGCTTCACTGTCTCATCAGCCCTGAGTACAGGGGGGGGAGGGAAGGCATAGAAATATTATCTATATTCTATTTATATGGGGGAGGGGAACATATAGAACAAATTAATATAGGACCTCAATGTAATTCTATGGAGGGAACCGCCCAGCCAGGTTTAGTGTCCATTGGAATTGAAGTTAGTTTTAGGAAGTAAACTGAAATTCCATAAAAATTTCAAGCTCAATTATATCCAAGGGACTTCTCAATCAACCCGTTTTTTTCATTTGAAATTCAAATCACTTCCTGGATTGACTGTCTTCAATTCTAATCGACCCGAACCCTGTAACCTAGAAGCCGGTAGTAGCCAGTAACACACACATTTTGCTGCACCTGCTCTAACATCTGCTAAACGGTGTACGCGACCAATATACTTTGATTTGATTAGGACAGCCAGCCTCTCGTGTACTTCAAGCGCCCTTACAACATAGCGACAGATAGAATGTGTTGCTGATAACACAATGGCGTTGGCATACTATAATAACAGTCAAACACTTCTATTATTTGTCATTAAATGTGACATTTTCCCGCTCCTTGCTTGATATCAGATAGACAGGAATATGAACTGCAATGTCAAGAGCTCTTGATCTTGTCCACGGAGATGGCGAGGCACACAATGTTGGAGTCTTTCTCTTTGAGCCGTCTGACAGGCTAGTTTCGTCTCTCTCTCGCTCTCTCTACACTCTGAGAGCGAGACCGTTAATCTGATCCGTTTTCTAGCAATGCATGATGTATGGATTGTGTAATATCAGTTTGTTCTAAATAACAACACAAAAGTACAACAACATTATCTAGGTGGGGTCAGGGCTCAGGGTAGCGGCAGGGTAGCCTAGCGGTTAGAGCGTTGGACTAGTAACCGAAAGGTTGCAAGTTCAAATCCCCGAGCTGACAAGGTACAATCTGTTGTTCTGCCCTTGAACAGGCAGTTAACCCACTGTTCCTAGACTGTCATTGAAAATAAGAATTTGTTCTTAACTGACTTGCCTAGTTAAATAAAGGTTAAACATTTTAAAAATGAATTTTTTAAAGGGTCGGCACCATCTCTCCTGTCAATCGACATCAAATAGTTGAATACGTAAAGGAAAAGCCGCCGCTGGAGTGGTTGTTTGAGTCTGCGTGCACTGTAAACGTATAGGTGTCGAGAGAGACAGATGTTGTATAGACCAAGAGAGTAAAAAGCACTGTGGAGTTGAGTATGAAGGGATATACTTTTCCAGGCATCTGAGGGACAGCTGTAATAAAGGTGAGACACTTTCCTTTTATCCCTCCCTCTCTCCCTCTCTCTCTCTCTCTCTCTCTCTCTTCCAGATCTTCTACCTCAAAAAGCACACGAATGAGGATTTTGATACCCGCCATCTCAGATTGTTCTGAAATTGTTTCTGTTAGAAACAGATAAGATTGGCATTCCCGCAACATCATTTTGTTGAAATATAATTTGATCTCTGAGAAAGATGGAAAACTGAAAACTGGTTCTGTGTCTGACAAGTAGTGTCCCCTGTTCAGAGAAATTAGTCATTGAAGTTGTTAGGTTTATGTCTCAATTTACATCCTGATATGACCAGGTTCTGACCACTAGATGGTGCTGTTCCAGGTGATTTTGTATTGTATTTTTAAGAATCCCCCCTCAATATTAGAGTGAAAGATGGTTTCCTTACCCTGTAAGCAGCCTATGGGCATGATATGACAGCAATCCATGCGTTGGCTTTGTTTTCCACTGTTTCAAATAGGTACCATTCACTTGCATTGGATTTGTGCTACACATGGGGTGGCAGGTAGCCTAGTGGTTAGAGCTGGACTCGTAACCAAAAGGTTGCTAGATTGAATCCCCGAGCTGACAAGATAAAAAATCTGTTGTTCTGCCCCTGAACAAGGCAGTTCCTAGGCTGTCATTGAAAATAAGAATTTGTTCTTAACTGATTTGCCTAGTTACATAACGTTTTTTTTTTTTTAAACATGCTAAATCAATCAATCAATCAAGTTTATTTTATATAGCCCTTCGTACATCAGCTAATATCTCGAAGTGCTGTACAGACACCCAGCCTAAAACCCCAAACAGCAAGCAATGCAGGTGTAGAAGCACGGTGGCTAGGAAAAACTCCCTAGAAAGGCCAAAACCTAGGAAGAAACCTAGAGAGGAACCAGGCTATGAGGGGTGGCCAGTCCTCTTCTGGCTGTGCCGGGTGGAGATTATAACAGAACTATGCCAAGATGTTCAAAATGTTCACAAGTGACAAGCATGGTCAAATAATAATCATGAATCATTTTCAGTTGGCTTTTCATAGCCGATCATTAAGAGTTGAAAACAGCAGGTCTGGGACAGGTGGCGGTTCCATAACCGCAGGCAGAACAGTTGAAACTGGAATAGCAGCAAGGCCAGGTGGACTGGGGACAGCAAAGTTAGCATTTTAAACAGTGGCCAGGTAAACAAAACCAAGCATAGGTTGTCCCTAAACTGCTTACAGGATAAGGAAACCAATATGTAATTTGGGTGAACTATCCATTTACCATTGAGGGGAGTGGAATTCTTTCAAATAAATATCCCCTAATAGTAGAAACAGCACCCTCTAGTGGTCAGAACCTGGTAAAATCAGGATGTAGAATGGTACATAAACCTAGCAACTTCAATGACTAATTTCTCTGAACAGGTGTTAAAAACCATCACCAAATTCACTGAGAAGACATAACATAGGATGAAGAAACAATACTCCAAGCCACAGCTCCATACTACTTGTCAGACATATAGAACTTATACTGTATACTCCAGTGGAGGCTGGTGGGAGGAGCTATAGGAGGATGGGCTCATTGTTATGGTGGGAATGGAGTCAAACGGGGTTCCCATATGTTTGACGTATTTGATACCGTTCCATACATTCCATTCCAGCCATTACAATGAGCCCGTCCTCCATGAGGGGCTTTTGGCAATTTCTTTGGATTCCTTATTGTTAGAGAAATGTTTGTTCCATATTGAATGTTAGGTACTATATTTATTGAATATTCTATGAATCCTATAAATTTAAAAAAGGCCAATTTGGGTGCAATCGATTAGCTTAATTTCTCAGGGATCAAATTATATTTCAACAAAATAATGTTGAAGGAATGCTAATCTTATCTATCTCTAACTACAGAAATAATTTCAGTGGCCTCCCGAGTGGCGCAGTGCCACTAGAGATTCTGGGTTAGAGTCCAGGATGTGTCGTAGCCGGCCGCGACCAGGAGACCCATGGTGCAGCGCACAATTGGCCCAGCGTCGTCCGGGTTAGGGGAGGGTTTGGCCGGCAGGGATGTCCTTGTCCCATCGTGCACTAGTGACTCCTGTGGGTGGCCGGGAGCATTGCACTCTGACACAGTCGCCAGGGTGTTTCCTCTGACATATTGGTGCGGCTGGCTTCCGGGTTAAGTGGGCATTGTGTCAAGAAGCAGTGCAGCTTGGTTGGGTTGTGTTTTGGAGGACGCACGGCTCTCGACCTTTGGGAGTTGCAGCGATGAGACAAGACTGTAACTACCAATTGGATACCATGAAATTGGGGAGAAAAAGGGGTAAAAAAAAACAAGTTACAAAAAAAATAAGAAAGGATTTCAGATCAATCTGAGATGGTGGGTGTCATGGCTTGCTGAAATGACATGGAACCACCCTCTGTCTCATCTCTTTCTCTCGCTCTCTTCGTCTCTCTCTCTCTCTCTCTCGCTCTTCATCGCTCTCTCGCTCTTCATCACTCTCTCTCTCTTCCCCTCTTGGCACCTTTTCATCGCTCTCTCTCTCTTCCTCTCTTGGCACCTTTTCATCTCTCTCTCTTCCCCTCTTGGCACCTTTTCATCTCTCTCTCTTCCCCTCTTGGCACCTTTTCATCTCTCTCTCTTCCCCTCTTGGCACCTTTTCATCTCTCTCTCTTCCCCTCTTGGCACCTTTTCATCTCTCTCTCTTCCCCTCTTGGCACCTTTTCATCTCTCTCTCTTCCCCTCTTGGCACCTTTTCATCTCTCTTCCCCTCTTGGCACCTTTTCATCTCTCTCTCTTCCCCTCTTGGCACCTTTTCATCTCGCTCTCTCTCTTCCCCTCTTGGCACCTTTTCATCTCTCTCTCTTCCCCTCTTGGCACCTTTTCATCTCTCTCTCTTCCCCTCTTGGCACCTTTTCATCTCGCTCTCTCTCTTCCCCTCTTGGCACCTTTTCATCTCGCTCTCTCTCTTCCCCTCTTGGCACCTTTTCATCTCGCTCTCTCTCTTCCCCTCTTGGCACCTTTTCATCTCGCTCTCTCTCTTCCCCTCTTGGCACCTTTTCATCTCGCTCTCTCTCTTCCCCTCTTGGTACCTTTTCATCGCTCTCTCTCTCTTCCCCTCTTGGCACCTTTTCATCGCTCTCTCTCTCTTCCCCTCTTGGCACCTTTTCATCGCTCTCTCTCTCTTCCCCTCTTGGCACCTTTTCATCGCTCTCTCTCTCTTCCCCTCTTGGCACCTTTTCATCTCTCTCTCTCTCTTCCCCTCTTGGCACCTTTTCATCTCGCTCTCTCTCTTCCCCTCTTGGCACCTTTTCATCTCGCTCTCTCTCTTCCCCTCTTGGCACCTTTTCATCTCGCTCTCTCTCTTCCCCTCTTGGCACCTTTTCATCGCTCTCTCTCTCTTCCCCTCTTGGCACCTTTTCATCGCTCTCTCTCTCTTCCCCTCTTGGCACCTTTTCATCTCTCTCTCTCTCTTCCCCTCTTGGCACCTCTTCACCTGTCTCTTCTTCTATTGGCACCTCTTCATTGGCGCTGCCTGTCTCACGTTGGCGTTCCCCTCTATTTTTCCTCTCTGTTGTGTTTCTCAGTCCTGTCCTGCGGACTGCACAGCTCCAGCACATTGGTCGTTCCTCTGGGTTAGCTCAGGCTGACAGAAAGATGTTTTGTGTGTGTTGGTTTGAGTGCCTGGTAAATGCACACAACATCCTCTGCAGGCAAGAGAGGCAGGTCAATCTCTCTGTGGGGCCTAATGGGAATGTGAGGGGAGTGGGTGTTCGTGTGTTCCCGGGAGGGCGGACATAATGTGTGTGTGTGTGTGTGTGCGTGCGTGCTAGTACCAGATTGTCATCGTTTGGACTGAGTCCTCCTCCGTCATCACGATCTGTAAACGGTAACTAGGTGACAGCTGTCAGTCATCTAGAAGCCAAGCCTACCTGCTGTGTTCAACCTGGCCTATGCCCAGGCGATTCCTAGAGGATGCCTGGGCACAGTGCCATGCCAGACCAAATGCCAAATCTCAAAAGACATCCCAGTATCACGATATAATGCACTACTTTTGACCAGAGACTATACAGAGCTGTCACGTAGGCCTCTGGGTCGAAAGTAGTGCACTATATAGAGAGTAGGGTGTCATTTGGGAATCAGACACGGAATCTCTGCTGCCCTCCTGCTCCCACTTGGGAGCGTACACACCCTCTCCCCGTGTGGCTTCCGCTCCTGGCTTGCTTCCTGATCTGGCAGGGCTGTATGGGAATGGGCAGGCCAAGACTTGGATGGACTGACGGGCTGCATCTTCCAAGTAGCCATAGTACAGATGTAGGAACTTAATTTGATCACCTCTGCAAGGCAGGACATCTTAAACTTGTAGTGTATTTGGGGTTTACGAAAAATCGAGCAACTCCTTCAAAAATGCCAATGAATTATAATCCACATAATGATGCCGCAGGATTATTTTCCTGCTGTAGCATACTGGCTCAAATTAAGATCCTACATCTGTATATACGGAAAGGCCACATAAACCTTAAAAAGGTCGAAAATGATTTTCCTATTTCTTCCGGCTCTTCTGGTTTCCATGCCCTTTAGTCTGTTTTTGTCCCATGGACATTGTCAGGACTGGTGTGACTGTGTGCCTCTCTCCTTTCATCTCGCTCTACATCGTTCTTTCTCGCTCTCTCTCTCTGTCTGTCTCTCTCTTAGCCTCTCTCACTGCATGCCCTGGGAGCAGAGATGGGAAAGGGCAGAAGGAGGAGGGGCTATGGCAGGATGTGCAGATGTCGAGGAGCCCCCCCTCCCCTCCATTTCCTCTGTTCTTTTCTCCTCTCCTCCCTTCTCTCCTCTCCACTACTTTCTTATTCTCTTCTTCTCTCCACTCCTTTCCTCTCTTCTCCCTCTGTGTCCCCTGATGAAAAGGGCTCAGTGGGGGGTTGTTCTCTCTCTCGCAGTGGGAGGAGGGGGTTGACGAGAGGAATGCCACTGCTCTCCCACAACATCTGTATGCAGACTGTTCTCTTTCTCTCGCTGACCCTCTCCCAAACCTCGACCAATAGGACTCTGAAAGGTTCTCTTCTCCTCTTTCACACCACACACATGTTTGTTTTACTGTTTAATTGATTCCCAATCAAAATCCTATTTTCCTTATAACCCTTATTCTAACCCTTATTCTAACCCTTATTCTAACCCTAATCCTAAACCTAGCCACTAAACCTAAAATAGAAGTTTTCCTTGTGGGGCGAAGTGTCCCCACTTGTCAGAATTTTCCTTGTTTAACTATCCTTTTGAGGACTTCTGGTCCCCACAAGGATAGTAGAACCAAAAAAACACACACACTCTCCTCTCTCTCTCCTCTGGGGCTTATCCTCCTTCACTGCTGCAGTCTATAACACAGTAGACAGTAGAAACTGTGTAGAATGCAAGATGGCGCGGAAGAGGATGGCTGACCTTTTACATGCCCGTAACCAATCGTGCTCTTTTGTTCGTTTTTTAGCGTTGTTTGTAACTTATTTTTTTTACTTATTTGGTACATAATGTTTATGTTATTATGTTACTTTTTTATTATTTTTTACTTTTGTTTATTTGGTAAATATCTTCTTAAAGCGTTTCACGGTAAGGTCTACACGTGACAAATAAAGTTTGATTTGATTTTGACCCGAAAATGCCTATAGGATAAAATATACCCACGATAGCATGAAATCTAATGTTAGATTGAAAAAAGTGACAGGAGAAATACTGTACATGCAATAGAGAATGTTGGTGTTAAACATGTGCTTCGTCCAGAATGGCACCCTATTCCCTATGGGCCCTGGTCAAAAGTAGTGCACTAAATAGGGAATAGGGTGCCATTTGGGACGAAGAGAGCAGAGAAATTCCCTACACTCGCAGTGTAATTATGGTGAGTGGGAGAAGAGGATTAGTATGTAAGGGAGGGATGGAGAGAGGCAGTGCTCTTTAGTGTGTTATTGAGATGATGAGGTGCTGCGGGTTTCTCCTGCTAAACCCTCTAAATGTACCCTCATATGGGAGTAACACACACACACACTCGCAGTAAGCTCTCCATCAATGTCTCTGGTGGCAAGAATCGAAAGTTATTAACCATTATAAACTGGGTGGTTCAAGCCCTGAATGCTGATTGGCTGAGAGCCATGGTATATCAGACCGTATACCACGGGTATGACAAAACATGTATTTTTATTGCTCTAATTACGTTGGTAACCAGTGTATAATAGCAATAAGGCACCAAGGGGGTTTGTGGTATATGGACAATATACCACGGCTAAGGGCTGTACCCAGGCACTCCGCGTTGCGTCGTGCGAAAAAGAACATCCCTTAGCCGTCGTATATTTTCCATATACCACACCCCCCCGTGCCGTATTGCTTAATTCTATACCGCAGTGCATCTGACTGAGACAGACAGGCAGAGGAATAACAGTCATCAGACACACAGGCAGACAGAGCAGTGACCGTCAGTTCACCCCATGTCCCACGGTCATGAGTCACGTCAGACTGAGTTCCAGAGGGCTCAGACAGGCTAGATGGTGATGTACTGCTACTTCTATGCCGTGGGTCCCTGTATACATCTATATCTCTGTCTGAGTCGCAGAGCTACGGATATGTCTTAAATGCCACCCTATTCCCTATTTAGTGCACTACTTTTGACCAGGACCTAAAGGATTCCCATAGTACACTGCTTTTGACCAGTGCCCTATCTCAGGAATAGGGTGCCATTTAAGAACTAAGAATGTGTGTCAACCAGAGCGGCTCAATGGGTGGTGGTTGGAAGCGAGCTGCTGTCATCCCAGCTCAGCTCCCTCTCCGTGACGCACCATCACTCCGCGTCAGGGCATGAGGACTTGCCTGACTGGTTACACTTTGTCCGTTTGCCCTGTAGTCATCACCTGTGTGTTGTTCGGTCTCTGTCCCAAATTTCTGGGTGTATAGGGTGAAGTTGCCCCTAGATGCTGATTTTGGGTCAGTTTAGCATTTTCCCCACTAAATGGATAAGGTTAGGTTTGGGGGAGAAGCTAGATCTGCAACAAGGGGAAACTTCATCCCGGAGCAGTTCTCTTTACATGAATGCCACTTGGGGTTGTTTATGAAGTAGTGGGAACACCTACTGTTTTGGTAGTGTATAAAGCTACACACATAAATGCGTGTGTAGCGGATGGCTAAGTAAGCATCGTTACCGCCTTCCTCAGTAGAGACTTGTACTAGTGCCGCCCCTGGCCCACCACAACCATGGATTTGGGAGGCTAGTGGTTAGCACGCTAGCTTCCCGGAGTACGTTGTGGCGTGGGCTCGAATCCCAGGTCTGCCATGGCAATGATGGAGCACCTTACACTGCACATGCATAAGGAGCTTAAGAGTTTGCGTTTCGACTGTGTTTGAGGATCGGTGTGAACCAGACTCGGTCTCACTGTCTGGGGCCCATTTATAACCAATGAAGGGAAAAATGGAAGCTTGCCTGGTCATTACTTGGTGTCTGTGTGCATCCCAAATGGCACCTCTTTCCATATATACTACACTACTTTTGACCAGGACCCAGAGCTTTTGTTCTGACGGTTAGAGTCTGGTTCTCACCAATCCTCAGGCATGGTGTAATTGCCATTTGGGACACAGACCCTGTACAGTCAATGCTGTGAGAGCTACCGAGAGGGCTTAATTATGATGGAATGTAACTAAGGAAATGTTTGTATCACTTTGACTCCTCTCATATCTCTCCTCCGCCCTACAGCTACACGGCCTAGCCACAGGACATCTGGCTCAACTTTGGCTCTCTCACGCTGTCAGATCAACAGACACATGTTGAAATGAATCTTGTCAGTAATTGTAATCGTAACAAGATACTTTTCCTTGTCACTTTCTCCTCGATATTTCATTGTTCTCTCTTTCTCTCACTCTCGTGGTGATCAGATAAGCTCTGGCCATAGAGGAGATGGTCGACTTGTCTTTGTGTGTCCGGTAGACTGCGGGTGAAGTTGCAACTAGTGGTTAAGGTTAGGATTAGGGTAGGGGAAACTGATCCTAGATCTGTACCTAGGGGACACTTTACCCCGGAGCACTAAGCATGAAGGCCCAGAATAGAAGCCATAGAAGATATTGTTTTGAGTTTAAGGCACTCCTTTCTCTATCTGCCTCTGTCTCTTAGAGGAATGGATCGTATGTGATGTTGTCAGTAGGGCTGGGATGAGATGGCAGTCACACGTCTCTGATTAGACCTACTTGTGGGGTGGGGGGGGGATATTGTTATCGCACAAGCCTCAAGTTATCTGAGGCTTGTGCGAGTGTGTGAGAGAATGAGTCAGTCAGTCAGTGCTCCCCTCACTGAGGAGCATGTCCTCACCCTCATACTGCTCACAGATACTTAATTATCCCCCTCCAAACACACACTGTCCCCGTGTGTGTGCGCAAGTCCCTGTCTGTCCGTCCTTTTGTCTGATGTTGTTCGCGAGTATGCATGTGTGTCTTGACGAGATCAGATGGATGCCGTTGGTTGTTTACAATCCTGGATATAGTTTCCTGAAAATGTCTGACTTGTCAATCGTTGTTCTCTAGGCAGCTAAATCATTCATCATGTGCCTGTTTGTTGAGGTATTTCACTGGTCCTCTGGGTTCGTTAAATGGTGTGGCTGTGTCCCAATGGCACCCTGGTCCCGACATAGTGCACTTCATTTGAGCAGAGCACCATGGGCCATAGTCAAAAGTAGAGCACTATTATAGGGGATAAGGTGCCATTTGGTATGCTGCTGGTGTGTCTGTGTGCCTGGCCTTTGTCTGCATAGCAGGAAGTCATGTTTTAGCAGTCAGCAAGGTTAACTATTTGATGACAGCGCTGTCACACACACACACACACATACATGCACAGAGAGACACACACATGCACACTGCTGTTTAACCACAGGACGTGTGTGTCAGAGCCGTGTCACCTACACTAGTGCCAACCCTGTTCCCATCTGATACTATGTGACTGTGTGTCTCTCTCTCTAATCTCGCTGGGCCACATCAACATTCTGTACTGGACCATGCTTCTGGCTCATCCTGATACACCACACCCTTCTCTCTAGTGTGTGTGTGTGTGTGTGTGTGTGTGTGTGTGTGTGTGTGTGTGTGTGTGTGTGTGTGTGTGTGTGTGTGCCTGCACATTGAAGGCCAAGCTTCAGTGCCCTCTACTCCGAGGCCCAGCAGCACAGCAGGCATTTGTTTCCCGAATTCCTGCCATCCGAGTCTGACAAATCAAGCACTCTGCCAATTAAAGCTAGCATCTGTAGAACTACTAGATCGTAACACATGGGGGAGAGTAGCTGTTCCCCTTACTCCCAGATTGCTTTGCAATATGAATGAGGCCTGTTGTTGCATATTGCATGCCAGCACTGCCTTTTCCTTACATAAGCTGTGTTTTTGGAGAGGGGAACCCAAACAAGCTTATAAACCAGACCAACAGCATGAGAGGGATTCAATCCCACCCAAAGCAATTAGGGGAGTGACCACTGTCCGTCTGTCTGGCACCGCTGCCTGCCTGCCACCATGTAGAACTGACCAATGGATTATTATGACCCAAAAGGCTCTTCGATCAGTGTCTGTCTGTCTGTACTGGCAGTGATGGTCCTTGCAGATCTATCTGCTCTAGATGTATGTGTGGGGATGGCCTGCCTGTCTACCTACCTTCCCACATACATGTCTGCCTGTCTGTCTGTTTGCGCAGTAGTAGATAGAGCAGCTGTGTCCCAGCTCTGTGAGGGAGAAACCAGACCATTACCTACAATGCTTTACAGGCTCACTGGGACTGTAAAAACCGATGCCACTAATATCACGACCATTCTACCATCCCATTCCAGCATGGGTCGTATTCATTGGTGCACTCCATAACAAAACATTTGCAGCAGAAAACAAAAACAAGTGTTTCTCATTCGACACTTGCATAATTGCAGTTATTCCCCCCCTGTTTCAGTCCAATTTTCTTTCGTTTGTTGCCTAATGAACAGCACCCTGATGTCTTGTCCTTACCTTCAGTCAAGGGGCAAGGCTCTGCACTGGCACTTACAGGCCTTTTTTCTCTGCACATCCACTTAAAGGCTGCATCCCAAATTAACCCCTGTTCCATATTTAGTGCACTGCTTTTGTGACACACACTCTATGCCGTACATGGTTCCACTGTTTTTAAAAGTGAAACACTATATAGGGAATAGGGTGCCATTTGGGACGCCGGCTAAATATAACCTTGGCCTGACGAGTAGGTTGTTGGTTCGCGTGATATACGGCTGACGTACTGTAGAGTGTCAAAGTGGGTGCATGCACAGGTCCCATCTCATATCAACAGGATGTAGATCTGTGTCACAGAGAGTGAAGTGTGAATTTCGCCGATTCCGTCGTTTCGAATGAAGCGTGAGGCAAGGGGACTGAGCTTGCACAGTCTGTGTGCTCAGTCAATATCAAAATGAATTTGCATTAATGGAATGACATATTGATACATTGCCAAAGCACAATGTTACATATTTTTTTTTAAATAGTTACTTACACTCACTGTTTCTTTATTTCTATCTAACCTCTTTTCCCACGTTTCCCCCTCCTACTGACTTGCTACTCCGAGACGGATGATGCACCCTCCAAATATTGACCTCCTCAAAAAGGTGAAACAATACAGTACAGTACAGTAACCTGGATAGGGTTAAAACTAGAGCGCATAGATTTCTCCTGGACAGGTCATGGGGTCAGGTAAAACTCGAGGTGTGATTACACTTCATGATGGGTACTGAATAAACATCATCCCTTTGACCCTTTTCACACTACATAGCCAAACAGTGCTGAGTCAAGCTGAGCTGTACTGGCCTGGCCTAGGAACACATCCACCATAGTTGCTTGAACCGCGCTTGAAATAAAGATGTGAGAAGAAATATCCGAGCCCGCACAGTAAGGCTCGGGTCGGGTCGGCCCTGTAGTGTGAATACGGCACCAGTGCAAAAGTGGTCGGATTTCTAAGCCTCACAAAGACGTTCTGAGCATTTCAGACGCTAAAACCTCTATAGGACTCCTCTAGCGGGTGGCTTTTGCTTCTGTCACTGTGAACCCTTTTTGTACACCATTGAAAAGAATAGAGATGGGGATTATGGGAAGTGAATGGGTCTTTGACTTGTGTTATGACTGAACCGCAGACTCACTCTGACATGTTTGGAACCATGTACGGCGGGGATGTGTCTCTCCCCCTGAATGCCTCATTGTGGAAAGAGAGAAAAGAAGAGGCAGCAGAGAGAACTGGAGCTTGTCAGAACTCAGAAGTGACAGTGTTTTCCTTTTTTCTTTTCATGGCTGAATCGCCCCAGTGTTTGAACTCTGTGTGATCTCACTGGAGGGGGGGGGGGGGGGGGCTGGTGCCATGCACAGTGATCTCAGCTGTGTGTGTGCCCGTGTGTGTCTCCCCTGACCATACGAGTCTAGGGGTGTTTCTCAATATGCATACAACGGTACTCCACACTCTCATGCGCCGAGCGCGTTCTCCGACCACGTTCTCTTGAGTACGTACTTGTGAGGACTATGAGGAGTGGAGAACACATAAAACAATACATTTGAGATGAACTTACACTCCCCTTACTGTATTACCTCACACTTCATCTCCCCATTCACTGAACCGTCCTCCAGACAAGGACAATGGCAACAATAGACAAAACAAGATATACACAAAGCACACAGTTTTCTTCATAATTATCAGCTAGATATGTACAATTGTAATAATCTAGTTAGGCAACTAGTTAAACAGGCAAAAATTACCTAAAATGTTATGCAAGGTAGCTACCAATTCTTTGTGGCTAGCTAGCTAGCTAGTTAGCCATATTGACTTACTATGGACTTAACTATTCACTGAACCGTTTTTGCCTGTTTAACTAGTTGGCTTCCAGCCAGGACAACAATGGCAATAGAGATTAAACAATATATACACAAAGCAACCGTTTTACTTCATAACTATCAGCTAGCTATATGTGAATTGTAATAATGTAGCTAACCAGATAGTTTAACAGGCAAACATGACCTAAAACTAATATAATGCAATTAACTGTAGATGTAAATTCTTCATGGATAGCTAGCTAACAATTATTCATGGGTATCTGGCTAGCTAACAGTACTAGTAGCTAGCCAGTTAGCCCTATTGACTTATTATGGGCTTGCGATATACGGTACGTAGGTGGGTAAACATGCCAAAATTAACACAGCATGTATTTATTAACATATCAAGATAAAATATTGCAGTCAGGAAACATATAAGATGTGAATAGGAAACATTTCATTCTGAAGTCAGAGTGTATTTTCTCTCACTTTAGCTCAGATATTAGCCGCCATTGATTTCAAGAAATGTTGCGTAATTTTTTACGTGATTGCGTCATATTTCTTCGCATACTTTCCGTTGAAGCTTGCATCATGCATGCTTCAAAATATTGTAATGACCTGACTAGATCATAAAGGAACAATTGTCCAGACAGAGGTTTGAGTTTACGAATTGACGGTTTGTTAACCCAACTTTACACAGCCTACTGTTTGGCCGTAACTCACGCCAAATAAATGAAAGATACCCCACAAGCCAACCGTGACCTTCTCTTGTGAAGGCCAGACATAAGAGAAAGAACAATGGCTAAACTTGGTCTTAACTTCCAATGGTCCATCTCCCTGCCCAACCCCCCCTCCACGCCACTCCGCCAACCACCAGGATGCCTGGCATCAGAACATTCCAGGCATCCCCGTGATTGGCAGATAGCAGGTTGATTGGCATGTCGGACCCCGCGAACACTGGTAAGTACAACACAAACCACTAATAGCCTACCACATAACACACCGCTGTCTGTGCGGGTCGCTACACTATGTACAAACGGAGTACGCATTCGAGAAGTGCCCTCCATGCTCCGTTTCGCAAACTTTGATTTGGAATCATATTCCGACTCTTCCGTGCTCCAATTTGCGTGCTTAGAGCACGGTAGTATGCATTTTGAGAAACACCCTAGGTGTCTCTGTTAGTGTGTGTGTGTGTGTGTACCTCTCAATATCCCGTAGCTAGGCGTTGTAATCCCCGCTCGACGCTGTGTGTGTCAGCTTTAGGGGATTAACTCTCTGATGGCAGACCATTAAACCCAATGGGTAAAGAGTGGAAAGGACGGGGGGGGGGGGGTGAAATGTCCTTGGCCATGGCTGTTTTGACTGAGATGCAGAGAGAGAGAGGTAAAGTGTGAATGAGAGCGAGAGAGAAGAGGGATCGCTTGGGCTGCATTGCGTTTCGCTGGTGGAGTTTTACAATAGTCTGTATGGAGTGTGTTTAGAGGCTCTGGGCTCGCGCCATTCAGCCACTGCTGACCAGGCTATGCTTCGTTGAAGCTTAGCTTTCACCCCGGTCTGTCTGCCTGCCTGGACAAAACTCTATCCACCCTGTCTAGAGCACATCCACGCACGGACACACATCCACGCATGCACACACAGAGAGATTCACACAATCCTCTCTCTCTCACTGACTGACGCACACACATCCCCTCTACCGCCCATACCGGTTTTGCAAACACCCGGACTCCAAACGATACCACAATCTAAAGAGGTTTCTGGGGGATGGGGGGGTATCCATATCAGACTCCAAGAATAGGATTGTTCCGCTTTGGTTGTATCCTAAATGGATCCCTATATAGTGCACTACTTTTGACCAGGGCACCACTACTTTGAGATCTGCCCATAGGGCTCTGGTTGAAGGTGCACTATGTAGGGAATAGGGTGCATTTGGGATGCAGATGTTGATGAGAGAGCTCTCTCTCCAGAGCTCTTAGGGCTTCGGGAGGGACTGCATTCCTGAGTGCAGTAGGAGGCCGGAGTATGCTGCTGTTGCTGCTGCTGCCATTACTGTACGCCCCCCTGCTCTATGCATACTGAATACACTAGTAGCTCAGCACTAGCACAGAGCACACACAGGTTGTTGGTTATACCTCCCTGCAGAATCACACAGTATAAAGACTCTGCAGGGAGGGGAAGTGTTCTGATTGGGCAGGGGCTAAAGCAGACTTTGCTGATTGGACAACGTCAACAGACCTCGCTCACAGCCCCTGTAGCCAAGACCCCAACCAGTGACCCTGTGTGTGTGCGTGCCAGTCTCTCCGATGCCAGCCTTTGCTGAGCCACATGCTGCTGGTGTGGCAGAGGGATGGCAGGCAGGGCAGCGTCGACAGTGCCAACAGGATTGGCACACTGGATGAACATGAGTTGGCATATCAGCACATACATACTGCAGTCCAGCTGAGATATGATTGTGTGTGTTTGTCTCCCAAAAGTGTTTTCTTATGTTGGGACAGGTGAACATGTCATAGAAGCACAGAAACTGTTAAGAGAGGGCAGTGTTTCCCCAAGGTGGGGAGAGGGTGCATTGCTGTCTTGGCTGTCTTTTACATATTTTTTGCAGCGATGGAAATAATGAAGCCCTTCCTACTCCTCTCTGCCCCTTGCCTGGGCAGTGGTGGGCAGAGGAGAGAGAGTGGGGGCAGGTGGCCACCATCCCCTGCCAGCCGCATGCCCGCATCATCATCGTTCACCACTGAGGCATCATTCATGTTTCATCTGCTCTCAGACAAAACGCCCGCTCACACTCAGGATTGCGTCCCAAATGGCACCCTATTTCCTACATAGTGCACTACTTTTGACCAGGGCCCTATGGTCCATTTGAGACACAGATTACACTATTATGACTGCAGTGTCAGTCTGCCTGCTATAAAAATAACATTTAGTGAGTTAATGACCAAAAATAATGTATAGCAGACGGAGAGGAGGAGAAGAGAAGGAGAGAGAGTTCTGGGCTCGAGGTCCTTGTGTGTGTGAAGAGATGCGCACCCATCAAAAGCAGACCCCTTGGCCCGGTGCCAATGCCACTTCCAGGTGACAGACTCAGGGAGGTGCCACGTTGATAAACGCCCCCGGGGAAACAACGTCCCCCTCTGCCCAGGCAAGATAAACAATAAGTAGAGAAAGGATCCGCTGACTTAAAAGGCAGAGAGGGAACAATAGAGAGAGATGAATATTGCTGTCACGCTTCTGTAAACTGATATTATGTTGAGAGTCCGAGGGTTTGTGTTTTGTGTCTTTTCTACTCTGTTTGGGATTTGCACTCAGTCTCTGGCTCCATGCTGGCGGTGTGTGTGTGTGTGTGTGTGTGTGTGTGTGTGTGTGTGTGTGTGTGTGTGTGTGTGTGTGTGTGTGTGTGTGTGTGTGTGTGTGTGTGTGTGTGTGTGTGTGTGTAACTCTGGGCAGAGAGCTCAACGAGGATCTGTAAAAATAATAAGAGAAAATAAAAGCAGTGGGGTGGAGGTGGAGGAGGAGGAGGGGAGGCAGAGCAAAAAATACAAATATTTAAAGTTTGGACACACCTCATTCAAGGGTTTTTCTTTATTTTCTACATTGTATAATAACACTAATAAAGATGTCAAAACTATGAAATAACACATATGGAATCATGTAGTAACCAAAAAACTGTTAAACAAATCAACATTTTAGATTCTTTCAAGTAGCTACCCTTTGCCTTGATGACATAAAATAAACGGAACGTAATACAAAACAAGAAACACTAACAGCACACAGACATGAAACTGAAACAAATAATAACGCCTGGGGACAGAACCAAAGGGAGTGACATATATACAGGGAAGGTAATCAGGAAGTCCAGGTGAGTCTGATGACGTGCAGGTGTGCGTAACGATGGTGACAGGTGTGCGCTATAACGAGCAACGATGGTGACAGGTGTGCGCTATAACGAGCAACGATGGTGACAGGTGTGCGCTATAACGAGCAGCCTGGTGACCTAGAGGACGGAGAGGGAGCACACGTGACAGTGTGGTTCATTTATTTAAGTGGCCAGGGATGATTTCAAGTCTATGTACAGTGGCACCAAAAAGTATGTGAACCCTTTGGAATTACCTGGATTTCTAAATACATTGGTCATCAAATTTGATCTGATCTTCATCTAAGTCACAACAATAGACAGTGTGCTTAAACTAATAACACACACATTTCTGTATTTTTTGGAGTCAGGAGTCAGCTAACCTGGAGTCCAATCAATGAGGAGATTGGAGATGTTGGTTAGAGCTGCCTTGCCCTATAAAAACACTCACTTAATTTGAGTTTGCTATTCACAAAAATCATTGGCTGATGTGAACCATACCTCGAACAAAAGAGATCTCAGAAGACCTAAGATTAAGAATTGTTCACTGGAAAGGGTTACAAAAGTATCTCTAAAAGCCTTGATGTTCATCAGTCCACAGTAAGACAAATTGTCTACAAATGAAGAAAGTTCAGCACTGTTGCTACTCTCCCTAGGAGTGGCCATCCTGCAAAGACATCTCTGTTGACGAGTCTACGATACGTAAAACACTAAACAAGAATGGTGTTCATGTTAGGTCACCACGGAAGAAGCCACTGCTGTCCAAAAAAAAACATTGCTGCACGTCTGAAATTTGCAAAAGTGCACCTGGATGTTCCACAGCGCTACTGGCAAAATATTCTGTGGACGGATTAAACTACAGTTGGGTTGTTTGGAAGGAACACACAACACTATCTGTGTGTGTTCGTTCTATCATCCCAGCTGTAAAGTATGGTGGAGGGAGCATCATGGTTTGGTGCTGCTTTGCTGCCTCAGGGCCTGGACAGCTTGCTATCATTGAGGGGGAAAATGAATTCCCAAATTTATGAAAACATTTTGCTAGGCTATCCGCCAATTGAAGCTCAACAGAAGTTGGGTGATGCAACAGGACAACGACCCAAAACACAGAAGTAAATCAACAACAGAATGGCTTCAACAGAAGAAAATACACCTTCTGGAGTGGCCCAGTCAGAGTCCTGACCTCAACCCGATTGAGATGCTGTGGCATGACCTCAAGAGAGCAGTTCACACCAGACATCCCAAGAATATTGCTGAACTAAAACAGTTTTGTAAAGAGGAATGGTCCAAAATTCCTCCTGACCGTTGTTGTGCAGGTCTGATCTGCAACTACAGAAAATGTTTGGTTGAGGTTATTGCTGCCAAAGGAGTGTCAACCAGTTATTAAATCCAATGGTTCACATACTTTCCCCACCCTGCACTATGAATGTTTACACGGTGTGTTCAATAAAGACATGAAAGCATATAATTGTTTGAGTGTTATTAGTTTAAGCAGACTGTGTCTGTCTATTGTTTTGACCTAGATGATCAGATCAAATTTTATGACCAATTTATGCAGAAATCCAAGTATTTCCAAAGGGTTCACATACTTTTTCTTGCCACTGTATATATGGCAGCAGCCTTTAATGTGCTAGTGATGGCTATTTAACAGTCTGATGGCCTTGAGATAGAAGTTGTTTTTCAGTCTCTCAGTCCCAGCTTTGATGCACCTGTACTGACCTCGCCTTCTGGATGATAGCGAGGTGAACAGGCAGTGGCTCGGGTGGTTGTTGTCCTTGATGATATTTTTGGCCTTCCTGTGATATCGGGTGCTGTAAGTGTCCTGGAGGGCAGGTAGTTTGCCCCCGGTGATGCATTGGGTAGACCACACCACCCTCTGGAGAGCCTTGCGTTTGAGGTTGGTGCAGTTGCCGTACCAGGCGGTGATACAGCTCGAAAGGATGCTCTCAATTGTGCATCTGTAAAAGTTTGTGAGGGTTTTAGGTACCAAGCCAAATTTGTTCAGCCTCCTGAGGTTGAAGAGGCGCTGTTGCGCCTTTTTCACCACACTGTCTCTGTGGGTGGACCATTTCAGTTTGTCAGTGATGTGTACGCCGAGGAACTTGAAGCTTTCCACCTTCTCCACTGCGGTCCCATCGATGTGGATAGAGGGGTGCTCCCTCTACTGTTTCCTGAAGTCCAGGATCAGCTCCTTTGTTTTGTTGATGTTGGTTGAGAGGTTATTTTCCTGCACCACACTCCCAGGGCCTCATCATTGTTGGTAGTCAGGCCTACTACTGTTGTGTCGTCTGCAAACTTGATGATTAATTTGAAGGCATGCGTGGCCACGCAGTCATGGGTGAACAGGGAGTACAGGAGGGGGCTGAGCACGCATCCTTGTGGGGCCCCAGTGTTGAGGATCAGCAAAGTGGAGGTGTTGTTTCCTACCTTCACCACCTGGGGGGCGGCCCGTTAGGAAGTCCAGGACCCAGTTGCACAGGGTGGGGTTCAGACCCAGGGTCTCGAGCTTAATGATGAGCTTGGAGGGTACTATAGTGTTGAATGCTGAGCTGTAGTCAATAAACAGCATTCTTACATAGGTATTCCTCTTGTCCAGGTCGGATGTAATACAGTGTGTAAGCCGACATGGATAAACGGCTATGCTAAGCAAATAAATGCTAATGCGTACGGCGGCGACGAGATCACCGTTATGCACATAATCCTGGTGGCATGTTTTACTTTGTTCATCGTTGTATTCTTTCACACCGCGTGTGTTGTTTTGGAACAATATGCCTGCGTCCCAAATGGCACCCATGGTCCTGGTCAGAAGTAGTGCTCTGTGAAGGTAATGGGGTACCATTTGGGATGAAGCCTATGACTTTCAGTATCAAGATAATGATGTCAGAAAGATGTGGGGTGAGATTGAAGTGTATTAGCAGTGACACATAGAGTAAATTTGCCTCCAAAGCTTTTCTCTTTCTCTCCTTCCCTCTCTCATTCCCTGCCGTCTTCCCAGGTGAATTCCCATTCAATCAGTGCAGAGGATAACGCTTTAGCCGTGCCGCATAGTGCACTACTTTTGACCAGAACCCTATGCGCCCTGTTCAAAAGTAGTGCACTATAAAGTGAACAGAGTGCCATTTGGGACGCAGAGAGAGAGCTTGGCTTTCCTCGCTGACCCCTAACAGTCTGGTTCTCATTACTGTTCTGTTCTCCTGGATGGAAAAAGACAAAGCGCACCCCCAGAATTGTGCTCGCTAGTCGTTCCCTGCTACTTGTTGTACTTGTAAAAGCTCCTTCCGCTACTTCTTACCTCTACAGTTGTTGTTTACGTTTGTTTTGACATTTTTGTCATTTTAGCAGACTTATCCAGCACGACTAACAGGAGCAATTAGGGTTAGGTGCCTTGCTCAAGGGCACGTCGGCAGATTTTCGCCTAGCCGGCCGGCTTGGGGATTCTAACCAGCGGCCTTTTGTTTACTGGCCCAATGCTCTTAACCGCTAAGCTTACCTGCCTGTTGTTGTTGCTATTGTAGATATTACTATGGTACTGCAACTGTACTATACTGTAGTTAGTTGCTCTGCCACAGTTGTTATACAGATGATTGAACTCTAGTTGTTGTTTTCAGCGTAGTTGTGGTTGTTCTAAGACTAGTTGTAACTGTCGTTGTCCTTTGTTATAGGGCTGATATAACAGTAGTTATTGCTGTAGCGGTGCAGTACACTCGTTGTCACTGTAGTGTTGCTAGTTGCAGTAGCACTCGCCTCCAGACCCCTAGCTGCACTGAGTAACAGGCAAGTCTGTCCCAGGTAGGAGGTCTGCTCTGCACTGGGGATCTGGGCAGCGTCCCAAATTGCATCCCATTACCTATAAAGTAGGTCACAAGTAGTGCACTAAATAGGGAATAGGGTGCATATTTGGGTCTGGGTCCCACTGGTACTGTAAAGTAGGTCAGAGGGGCTGATTTTTGGACCGAGCCCCTGTTCCAACCCCCTGTTCTCTATTTTAGGCCTCCACGCCCCTTCCATTCTGTACCCCGTGTCTCACAGCATGCTCTAAATTGGCCGCTTTGTCTTCCTGCTCCCAGCTGATTAGCGGGGAACATGGCATAAGTTTAGATCCATAGAAGAAACATTTGACTCGATGTCGGACTGAGAAAGAGAGGGGGGGCAGAGAGAGAAGCTGATATTGATACGAGAGCTGTATCCTTGGAGGGAATGAGAGAGATGGGGGGGAGAAAGAAGTAAAGAAGAGAGAGAGAGTTAGTACAGTGAAGTGAAGACAAGGCCTTGTAATCTGTGTGAGCTGTGTGTTGTGTGATTCCAGCAGGGTCGGGTGAGGAGGGGGGGTGAACTGCCACGTGGGTGGATTAATTAATGAGACCCTGCCTTCTTTCTGACAGTAGGGTTTGTGTGTCTCCGCTCCACCGATAGCTGGATATTTGTGTCCCTTTCTGTTTCTCTCTCTGAGATCTAGTAGTGCGTCCCATATGGCACCCTATTCCCTAGTGCGCTACTTTCGACTAGGGCCCATAGGGAATAGATAGCTAATCGGGACACAGCCCGATTGGTGCATATCTGATCACAGCACTGAGCTGGGCTGAGCTGTGCTAGGTTGGGTTTACGTTACCCCTCGGTGAGCTCATACATGCCTAATGTCTTCATGTTTACCATGGGGTAGAAAGGCAGGGTGGACAGGCAGGCGGACAGACAGACAGACATGGTGGTGATCCCTGCTTCTCAGATCAACACCTCGTCACTACACTACCACCACCTTCCAGCCTCTTGACCATGTCTGCTCTCCTCTCCTCTTTTCCTTCTGATGATTGTGATCTGTGGTTCTCTCCCTCTCCTCCCCCTGGAGGACAGCTGGGCTGGGGAGGTAGGGAGAGAGAGAGAGACAGAGAGAGAGGTTCACATATCTAGGGGAAGGGAGGGGTGGAAGAGACTTGCATGAGAGAGAGAGAGAGCGGAAACTTTTGACATCCTCTGTTTTCACCAACCCTCCTCCCCTGTTCCTCTGTTACCCCCTGTCCAGGACTTTAATTCTCCACTCGACACTTTAATGGTTTCCTTCCATAAACAAACGCTCTGCGAGTTCCCTGATATACATCTCAGGGTTAGGGCGCCACCTGGAGGGCATCACAGAGAGGCTGGTTTATCTGACGTACGCGCACACATACACAACCACACACACACACGCAAGCACACACACCGCAGGTCTATACATCTATCACACACTCATTCAAAGGCTCCTTGGAGTAAACACAAATATTAACAGGGATTTACAATCAGTGCTATTATGACTCTCTCTTTCTCATACACACACACACACACACACACACACACCACTCTCACAAAAAAAGTATTGATCTGTGCATTCCGCTGTTTGTGCATGTTTTATTGTGGGCTCAGCACTAGATGGCAATGGCAGAGTACTGTACTGACTGTACTGTACTGTAGACCTTAGATCACTACAGCCTTCCCCCTTCTGCCCTCTTCTAGCAGAGCAGCTGTAGTTTGTTGTACACCCTAGTCATCACTGTTACAGGTTGGCTCCAAGTCAGAGTCGAACCTCTCTGCAACGTTTTACTGTTGACATATGAGGGAATACAGTGTGTTCCAGAGAAAAGGACAACTTTCTCTGTAAAGGAAAGAAAGGGTAGATAAAGAAAAGAGAGAGCGAGAGAGATAGAGAGAGAAAGAGACACGTGTCTTCACCTGGGAAGGCTATCTTTCTGTTTTATTCAAGGCTCTGTTTCAGAGAACACGGGCGAATTGTGCTATATCCGGCAATAGAGGTTTTACCGAGAATGTGATCGCAGGGGAGGAAGGCTGTGGGTTTGAAGACTGTAGAGCAGAGGTTTGTGTGTGGGTGTGTGTGTGTGTGTGCATGTGTGTATGTACAGTGGCAGTCAAAAGGTTGGACACACCTACTCATTCAATGGTTTTTGTTGAATTTCTCTTTTAAACATCAAAACTATGAAATAACACATGGAATCATGTAATAACAAAAAAAGTGCTAAACCAATGAAAATATATTTTTATATTCTATAAAGTAGCCACCATTTTGCCTTGATGACAGCTTTGCACACTCTTGGCATTGTCTCAACCAGCTTCATGAGGTAGTCACCTGGAATGCATTTCAATTAACAGGTGTGCCTTGTTAAAAGTTAATTTGTGGAATTTCTTTCCTTCTTAATGCGTTTGAGCCAATCATTTGTGTTGTGACAAGGTAGGGGTGGTACAGTATACAGAAGATAGCCCTATTTGGTAAAAGACCAAGTCCATATTATGTCAAGAACAGCTCAAATAAGCAAAGAGAAATGACAGTCCCTCCTTACTTTAAGACATGAAGGTCAGTCAATCCGGAACATTTCAAGAACTTTGAAAGTTTCTTTAAGTGCAGTCGCAAAAACCATCAAGCGCTATGGTGAAACTGGCTCTCATGATGACCACCACAGGAAAGGAAGACCCAGAGTTACCTCTGCTGCAGAGGATAAGTTCATTCGAGTTACCAGCCTCAGAAATCACCAATTAACTGCACCTCAGATTGCACCTCAAAGAGTTCAAGTAACAGACACATCTCAACATCAACTGTTCATTATCTCAACATCTCAACATCAACTGTTCAGAGGAGACTGCGAGAATCAGGCCTTCATTGTCGAATTGCTGCAAAGAAACCACTACTAAAGGACACCAATAAGAAGAACGTTCTTGGGCCAAGAAACACGAGCAATGGACATTAGAACGGTGGAAATCTGTCCTTTGGTCTGATGCAGTGGCGATTTTAGCATGTAATCTTGGTGGGGCAAAAAGTAAAAAATAATAAGTGGGATGCATGCCAGCAAAGCCACTACTCAACACTAAACAATACATACATTTCACGATAACGGTGATAAACGGTGCCCACAAACTGTTAGGGCCAACGTAAAGCTGTCCCAACATCTTCCCAATGCTACACCTGAGCCTTGTCTGGCAGCGAAACAGTTCATTCAGCCTCATTTACGACCTTTTAAAAAAACATAGCTGATATGGCTGACTTGCTTAAACTAATGTGGCTTCTAATGACAATTGAGATGTACAAACTATGGCATAAGGGGACGACAAGCGGAAAAGATGCAATACGTAATTTTGATTAAGACATTAATGAGCGTAGTCAATATAACTATTTGTTTAGCACTTTTGAAATGTACAGCGACAGAATTCAGAACATGGGCCGTTCTTACAGTGTTCTCCCTGTACACCAAGTCAGAACCGTAGGATCAATAAAGGGGGCATATAAGCAGACAATGAAAGCTCTTACAAAATTTGATGATTACATTTCTCTAAAACAGGTTATAGGCTACATGTGCACCACCAAGTCAGAACAGTAAGTAAAATTAAGAGGGGTAAATAGACCAAATTATTAGTGTGAGGCACATGGCCTACTAACAGCTTACTACACAGCATACACTTAGTATTACTTTCTTAGCTACAGTATACATATCTCCCTGGTATATTACATAATTTATGCAGCAGCATACATTACATTTTTGGACTCACCTTGTTGTGCTTTGCTCACTTGAACAGGAAGGTGGCCCTTCGTGGGCAAATGTTGTCATCAAAGTGTGGCCTTCTCTGGATTTATGGTGCTTTCAAGACAACTGGGAAAAACAAGGTCGATTCATAATGACGTCATTGATCTTCAGGTTGTAGCTCTAGAAAGAGGCCCGAGTTCCCGATTTTACAATTCAGAGTTGGATGACCTTTCAAAACGTATTTCCCTGTCGGAGCTCGTTTTTTCCCCGAATTCCCAGTTGTCTTGAACTCACTGAAGTCAAGTTTCCGCAGTTCCGAGTAAACAGTTGTTTTGAGCACGGCTCAAATCATGCTTCATTGACAGCATGGCCAATGTTGAATGTTTATCATTTTAAACTTGGAAAAGAGACACTTAATCCCAGATTTGAGATTACTGACAGAGAGAGCCCAGCAGAGGTAGAAAGTGGTTAAAAGAAGAAAAGGCGCTAGAAAGAACCAGAGCACCCCGATTTTATTTCTCCCGATTGGTCGCACCTCAGGCAGCTGACTGCTGATTGCTTTGCAATGCTTGCAGTTAGCCACTGTCACTGATTCCTTCCAAACCACTCATTGTTGAATTTGCGATTTCCAGCTTGTTGTGTAATGTTTATGTCCAATGGCCGATGAGCACTGACACGTTTTATCTATAATTTCTGTTCATTATTTCTCTTCGTATGACAAGGATTAAAAATTATTTGCCAGTAGATTGTCGACTTGATTCATGATGATGACCGCTAGCTAAGATTTTGAAAGTATGATGTTGACATCAGTCCAATCAAAGTGCCCAATGAACTTGAGCCTTCTTGGATGGGCACTTCTATATGGCAGCACCCAAGGGTGCTAAAAATGTGGGGCTCAAAAAAGGTGGGGCTCCGCACCACCTGCCCTGAATGATGGGTCACCACTGGTCTGATGAGTCCAAATATTGAGATTTTTGATTCCAACCGCCGTGTCTTTGTGAGACGCAGAGTAGGTGAACGGATGATCTCTGTATGTGTGGTTCCCACCTTGAAGCATGGAGGAGGTGTGATGGTGTGGGGGTGCTTTGCTGGTGACACTGTCTGTGATTTATTTCGAATCCAAGGCACACTTAGCCAGCATGGCTATCACAGCATTCTGCAGCGATACGCCATCCCATCTGGTTTGTGCTTAGTGGGACTATCATTTCAACAGGACAATGACCCAAAACACATCTCCAGGCTGTGTAAGGGCTATTTGACCAAGAAGGAGAGTGATGGAGTGCTGCATCAGATGACCTGGCCTCCACAATCACCCGACCTCAACCCAATTGAGATAGTTTGGGATGAGTTGAACCGCAGAGTGAAGGAAAAGCAGCGAACAAGTGCTCAGCATGTGGGAACTCCTTCAAGACTATTGGAAAAGCATTCCAGGTGACTACCTCATCAATCAATCAAATGTATTTATAAAGCCCTTTTTACATCAGCTGATGTCACAAAGTGCTATACAGAAACCCAGCCTTATCCCCTAACAGCAATCAATGCAGATGTAGAAGCACAGTGGCTAGGAAGAACTCCCTAGAAAGGAAGCTGGTTGAGAGAATGCCAAGCTGTCATCAAGGCAAAGGGTGGCTACTTTGAAGAATCTAAAATCTTAAATATATTTAGATTTGTTAAACACTTTTTTTTGTTACTACATGATTCCATATGTGTTATTTCATAGTTTTGACGTCTTCACTATTATTATACAATGTAGAAAATAGTACAAATTACAAAAAACCCTTGAATGAGTAGGTGTGTCCAAACTTTTGACTGGTACTGTATGTGTGTGTGTGTGTGTGTACACCTGTGTGCGTGCATGCATGTGTCCCAACACCTCACCATGCACAACAGAAATGTGTTCCATTTGTGGTGTAGAACAGCAGCCAGCATCAAACTGAGAAGTTACAGGTTTCAACCATCTTTGACTTCAGGTAAAACCTAACTCAAACTGAAACTTGATCTCAAACAAACTCAAACTTAACTTGTGGAAAGTAAGCTCTTCTCTTCCCATCTGTTAATAGTGTTACAAATAGCTCCTGTGTGGCTCAGCTGGTAGAGAATGGTGCAAGGTGGGTGGGTTCGATTCCTGCTGGGGCCACCCATCTGTAAAATGTATGCACGAATGACTGAATTGTTTTGTATAAAAGCATCTTCTAAATGGCATATATTATGAATATACTACTGTTATAATAATACTATTACAGTATTCCACTATATTATGTGTGAAAGACATTATCTAAGCAAATACTTTACAAAGTAAACATACTCGAGTGGCAGGGAGAGAGTGTGAGGGAGAGAGAGTTGAGATGGAGAAAGAGCAGGAGCAAGGGAAAGAGGGCGAGAGAGAGAGCGAAAGAAAGACTGGAAGAGAGAGTGAGAGCGGGACCTGTTGTGCCTCTGCTGTGCCTGTCAGATACTCAGGGCAGAAGTTTTCTGCTGGTAATTCCCGGCTCTGAGTGACAGCATCCTGTTGCGGTCGTCATGACAACGGCGGAATGTTTTCACCATGTCAACCCCAGCCCCCCTTGCCACAACAAACCACCATGGGATGACTCACACACACTGGCTCTAGGTTCCAAATGGCACCCTATTCACTACATAATGCGTTGCTTTGGTCAAAAGTAGTGCACTATACGGTATAGGGAATAGGGTGCCATTTGGGACAGACCCTGGAAATGGTAGTTATGAAACACCCTTGCGGACTTCTGTTATGGGGAAAAAATCCACTATGAAAATGACATGAAATGTGGAGAATGATAGGGTACATTTGCATCTGTTGGCAAATGTAGGCTATTCATTTCTATGCCATACAGTTGAAGTCGGAAGTTTACATACACCTTAGCCAAATACATTTCAACTCAGTTTTCCTGACAATTCCTGACATTTAATCTGAGCAAAATTCCCTGTCTTAGGTCAGTTAGGATCACCACTTTATGTTAAGAATGTGAAATGTCAGAATAATAGTAGAGAGAATTATTTATTTCAGCTTTTATTTCTTTCATCACATTCCCAGTGGGTCAGAAGTTTACATACACTCAATTAGTATTTGGTAGCATTGCCTTTAAATTGTTTGACTTGGGTCAAATGTTTCGGGTAGCCTTCCACAAGCTTCCCACAATAAGTTGGGTGAATTTTGGCCCATCCCTCCTGACAGAGTGTCACGTTCCTGACCTATTTTATGTTATTTTTTTATATGTTTAGTTGGTCAGGGCGTGAGTTGGGGTGGGCATTGTATGTTTTGTGTTTAGATCACTGTTAATCAGCCTTATATGGTTCTCAATCAGAGACAGGTGGTTTACGTTTTCCTCTGATTGGGAACCATATATAGGCTGGCTGTTCACACTGTTTGTTTGTGGGTGATTGTCTCCTGTGTTTGTGTCTGCGCACCACACGGGATTGTTTCGGCGTGTTATTTCGTTTATGTAGTCTGTTTCCTGCTCGTGAGTTCTTCGTGTCTTTTATGTAAGTTCCATGTTCAGGTTTCGTCTACGTTGTCCGTTTGTTATTTTGTATTTCTAAAGTATAGTTCGTGTCAGTGTTCGTCTGTCTTTTCAATAAATCATTATGTCATCACACCTCGCTGCGCATTGGTCTACCGATCCTTCTCTCCTCTCCTCGTCCGAGGAAGAGGAAGACGACACCCGTTACACAGAGCTGGTGTAATTGAGTCAGTTTTGTAGGCCTCCTTGCTCACACACGCTTTTTCAGTTCTGCCCACAAATTTTCTATAGGATTGAGGGCAGGGTATTGTGATGGCCACTCCAATACCTTGACTTTGTTGTCCTTAAGCCATTTTGCCACAACTTTGGAAGTATGCTTGGGGTCATTATCCATTTGGAAGACCCATTTGAGACTATAACTTAAAGCTATAACTTCCTGACTGATGTCTTGAGATGTTGCTTCAATATATCCACAATATATCCACATCATTTCCCCCGTACTTCACTGTTGGGATGGTGTTCTTCGGCTTGCAAGCCTCCCCTTTTTTCCCTCCAAACATAACGATGGTTTATTATGGCCAAACAGTTCTATTTTTGTTTCATCAGACCAGAGGACATTTTTCAAAAAAGTACGATATTTGTCCCCATGTGCAGTTGCAAACCATACTCTGGCTTTTTTATGGCAGTTTTGGAGCAGTAGCTTCTTCCTTGCTGAGCGGCCTTTCAGGTTATGTTGATATAGGACTCGTTTTACTGTGAATTCAGATACTTTTGTACTAGTTTCCTCCAGCATCTTCACAAGGTCCTTTGCTCTTGTTCTGGGATTGATTTGCACTTTTCGCACCAAAGTACGTTCATCTCTAGGAGACGGAACGTGTCTCCTTCCTGAGCGGTATTACGGCTGAGTGGTCCCATGGTGTTTATACTTGTGTACTATTGTTTGTACAGATGAACGTGGTAACTTCAGTCATTTGGAAATTGCTCCCAAGGATGAACCAGACTTGTGGAGGTCTACAATTTGTTATCTGAGGTCTTGGCTGATTTCTTTTGATTCTCCCATGATGTCAAGCAAAGAGGCACTGGGTTTGAAGGTAGGCCTTGAAATACATCCACAGGTACATCTCCAATTGACTCAAATTATGTCAATTAGCCTATCAGAAGCTTCTAAAGCCATGACATAATTTTCTGGAACTTTCCAAGCTGTTTAAAGGCACAGTCAACTTAGTGTATGTAAACTTCTGACCCACTGGAATTGTGATACAGTAAATTATAAGTGAAATAATCTGTCTGGAAACATTTGTTGGACAAATTACCGGTGTCATGCGCAAAGTAGACTGACTTGCCAAAACTATAGTTTGTTAGCAAGAAATTTGTGGAGGGGTTGAAAAACAAGTTTTAGTGACTCCAACCTAAGTGTATGCAAACTTCCGACTTCAACTGTATGTTGAAATTACGATATCACTGGAGTCTTTGCAAATCAATTTGTGCCACTTGTGTAGTCTACCTGGAGCTTTAACTCAGTTTGTTGTTGTAGCCTTTTGTTATTATGCAATGAATTAATGGCCATGTTTAGTTAATTAGATTGACAGTTATCAATTGTGATCAGGGTCACAGCTCTATTGTAAATGCATCATACTCCACATTTAATGTCAGTTCCATTGTGGACGTTTCCCTGAAATGAGATGTTGGCCTATAGGGGGCTATAGGCTACCTGCATCTAGCTCAGTAAACCATGGCAAAGTTGAATTGCAATTTATAAACCCATATTTTAGTCAGTAGCTTATGCCTATTGAAAAAAACAAGTCAATCTCGCAAATAGCCAATTTAATTTTTTTTGGTCTTAACATCTGCCACATAATAACGACATAATTGCTAGAAAATAGCCTAACATTAGTTTTGTGAAGTTCGTCCAAGTGTTTCTTGCACTGAGGTCCTCTGTCCAACTTTCATCACTTAAAGTCTCCTGTCGTATTTACCTGTAGTTTTGCACATGTGCAAACGGGATTTTTTTACAATTATAAACTTGGTGGTTTGAGACCTGAATGCTGATTGGTTGAAAGCCATGGTATATCAGACCATGTACCACGGGAATGACAACAACAAAAAGTTTTTACTGTTCTAATTACGTTGGTACCCAGTTTATAATAGCAATAAAGCCGATCCCAGGCTGTATCGCAACCGGCTGTGACCGGGAGACCCATGAGGCGGCACACAAGTGGCCCAGCATCGTCCGGGTTAGGGTAGGGTTTGGCCGGCCGGGTTGTCCTTGTCCCATCGCGCACTAGCGACTCCTGTGGCGGGCCAGGCGCAATTCACACTGACACGGTCGCCAGGTGTACGTTGTTTCCTCCGACACATTGGTGCGGATGGCTTCCGGGTTAAGCGAGCATTGTGTCAAGAAGCAGTGCTGCTTGGTGGGGTTGTGTTTCGGAGGACACACGGTTCTCGATCTTCGCCTCTCCTGAGTCCGTGTGGGAGTTGCAGCGATGGGACAAGACTGTAACTACCAATTGGATATCACGAAATTAGAGAGAAAATAAATAATAGCAATAAGGAACCTCAGGGGTTTGTGGTATATGCCACGGCTAAGGGCTATGTCCCAAGCTTAGCTGTGGTATACTGGCCATATACCACACCTCCTCGGGCCTTATTGCTTAATCATAGCAGTCAAAACAAGTTAAATCGACATCCACTGATGGAAAATGATCTAGAGAGTTTAATAAGGGTGATTTATATTTTCACAACCAAATTGTGTTTCTTAGCCTACATCATTAAAAATGAAGTCGATATTCCTTCGTAATTTGCTCGATAACGTTATGTAAAAAAAGGGTTTATTGGATAAGTGTGGCAACTCCTCTCTTGCTAGTTATTTTTGACCCAGCGGGTCAGTTCAGAAGACTGGAGGCGTGGTTTAGTAGGGCCGAGGCTTTCAGATAGTTATTTTTGGCCACCTGTGAGAGTAAATGTCATTCCAGTTAATCTGTTCCGTTGTTTTGTCAACATGTTTAAGGTTGAGCACTGACACTTTTGTAGCTTAATGAGTCTTACACAAGTTGAGTTCCTGAAGTGCCTATGCGTATCCCAATGTTGGAATAGTTATCACTTTGTTATGGTATTAAAATAATAACGTTATTGATTATATTAAAATATGCAATGTGATAAAATAATGCAGTGTACAAACATAACAAAATGAACAGGAATGACATTTAATCTCACGGGTGGCCTACAATACCCATCTGAATGCCACTCCTCCGGACAATAACCATAAAAAAATTATACGCACATCCTTGAAAACTTAGGTGGTGGGCTAATAAAGAATACTTGTAAAGAACAGGAAGGACCACACACTGTTTATGCTCCCAATTCACTGCTTTATTGACAATGTTTCGAACCGAAATGGATCTTAGTCCGGGTCAAACAGACCGAGTGCTTACATCCCAAAATATACACATTTCACCTCACATGACCATTACGCACATGACACATGGAGGGTGTGGAAGCAATTCAATTCACTTTTGCACAATAATATGTATGTACAAAATTATGTTGGAAACTGTTGGAATACCCGCCCAGATGACCATGCCACGCAGGATGTACGGTGGCCGTAGATATACTGTAATAGCAGTGACCCATTTCAAAAACAACTTGTGTACCTCTAATCATTTGGTATCAATGAGATGAGCACATGCAGCAGTTACAGAAAATCTAATATGCACATACAGTATGTACATAAAGGACCAAATGGAGACATGGATGGGTAGACAAATCAACGTAACAGATTCATGTCAGAAATGGTCTGATATCAAACTCTTGGTTCAGATCTTTAGGAGACATGGCGGACAAACGGTGAATCCAATACAGTTCTCTTTACAGTCATAGATTAACAGTATCCCCCCCACCTAGGGGTCTTAACATGTTCGATACAGATGTACAGCATCTCTAAGAGCTGATGTCGTGACGAGCCTCTATGAAATGCGCAGCCACAGGGTTTCTCTGGTCAAGAGTCCTGATATTACTCCTGTGTTCCGCTATTCTTGTTTTTTAGAGCTCGTTTAGTTTTTCCTACATAGCATAGACCACACATACACTCGATCAGGTATACCACATTGTTTGTAGAGCACGTAATGATGCCCTTAATCTTAAATGGCGATTGAACATTGTGCATTTGTTTCGTAAAGTTACACTGGGTACATCGGCCACATCAGTAACAGGAAGGTGCAACGTGGTACCGGTTGAAGATCAGACCTCACCACCATTTGGCTGATCTTGGGGGCGCATGTGAAGACATGCAGCGGGGGTTCTTTAAACTTATTTTCCAGGTGTGGAACAATGCTCAAGATCTGGCAGTGTTTTTAATGATAGGATCGAACTGTTTGCGAAGTGGGGAGTACTGAAGGAAGCATTGAACTTGGTTTGAGCGTGAGGCTGTAATCCTGGGTCATATTTTTGTAGAGGTCCCTCGCATCATGCAGCCACTCCCTAGTGGCGCAGCGGTCTAAGGCACTGCATCTCAGTGCTTGAGGAGTCACTACAGACACCCTGGTTCGATTCCAGGCTGTATCACAACCGGCCGTGATTGGGAGTCCCATAGGGCGGCTCACAATTGGTCCAGCGTTGTCCGGGTTTGGCCGGTGTAGGCCGTCATTGTAAATAAGAATTTGTTCTTAACTGACTTAGTTAAATAAAGGTTAAATAAAAATAAAACGCAGATCTGATTGAATCCTGACCTTATATTTTGGGTTCTGATGGGGTACAACAGTTGAACTAAGCTCATGAGGCATTTCTAAGTTATATTTGGGTATATATCAGGGCTCTCCAACCCTGTTCCTGGAGAGCTACCATTCTGTAGATTTTCAGAGCTACCAGAACTCCTCCACGGTGACAGTAGCTTCAGTAACACACCTGAAGCCGTGCCGAAGTGACAGGGACGGCGTCCCCTTGTGGGTCGCCACCCCCACCAAAGCCAGGGCAATTCCAACAAGAAATGCAACATACCTAGTTCTACCACAAAACAATGAATGTAATGATAACCTTAATCATGCCTCTAGAAAAAGGTAAACTACCAAGAAAAATAAACAAAAAAGGAAACACAGGCGAAACACTGAAAATCCCCAGCATGCACTGAGAGAGAGAGGGGAAAAGCAGGAGAGAGAGAGAGGAAAAGCAGAAGAGAGAGAATGAGAGGGAGAGGAAAAGCAGAAGAGAGAGAATGAGAGGGAGATGGAGAGGAAAAGCAGAAGAGAGAGAATGAGAGAGAGATGGAGAGGAAAAGCAGAAGAGAGAGAATGAGAGAGAGAGAGGGGAAAAGCAGAAGAGAGAGAATGAGAGAGAGAGAGAGGAACAGCAGGAGAGAATGACAGAGAGAGGGAGAGGAAAAGCAGAAGAGAGAGAATGAGAGAGAGATGGAGAGGAAAAGCAGAAGAGAGAGAATGAGAGAGAGAGAGGGGAAAAGCAGAAGAGAGAGAATGAGAGGAACAGCAGAAGAGAGAGAGAATGAGAGAGAGAGGGAGAGGAAAAGCAGAAGAGAGAGAATGAGAGAGGGGAAAAGCAGAAGAGAGAGAGAGAGAATGAGAGAGAGAGGGAGAGGAACAGCAGAAGAGAGAGAGGGAGAGGAAAAGCAGAAGAGAGAGAAAGAATGAGAGAGAGAGGGAGAGGAAAAGCAGAAGATAGAGAGAATGAGAGAGAGAGGGAGAGGAAAAGCAGAAGAGAGAGAATGAGAGAGAGAGAGGGGAAAAGCAGAAGAGAGAGAGAATGAGAGAGAGAGGGAGAGGAACAGCAGAAGAGAGAGAATGAGAGAGAGGGAGGAAACAGCATTTAGTCTCCTTGTGCATTAAGGATGAGCAGTGTGTGTGTGTACCGGTACTTCGTCAGGGGATCTGACATGATCCCTGTAATGTGTTCGTCAAGCTAAAACCCTCACATTACACTGTGTTACTTATTGATGCTCCTCCTAACCCACACTAACACAAGGAGAAAGAGAGGCGACCTGATTATAGTGTGCGTGTGTGTGTGTGTTTATAGTAATGTGTTTATATTTAGCTCTACATTTTTTGCAAGAGTTACATTTAAAAAATATATAGAAATGCAATATTTCAAGAAGAGCTTGGTTGGAGAGGCCTATGCTGCCACCTACTTTAATAACAGCAGATGATGGTAAACTAAAAGCATAGAAACAAGTGACTTGGTAATAGGAAGTACATTTATTTCCACGACAGTTTTAAAAAGCAATTTTTGGATTGACCAATGTAGATATTTTCAAATGCATGCAAATTAAAAGTTGTATCACAGAATTTCTATTTGAAATCTTTTGGACAACATAGCAATATTGAGGGAATCCTATTTGAGTCAGAAAAGGTTGTTCATATGATAGGTAAGTTATATAAAACCTTGCAAGCATATCCAACTGACAATCTCTTAGAAATAAATATAAACTATTGGAAGATTTAAAAAATATCTGATATTGGCACAAGATGGAGGGAATGTGGTAACAGCTAACAAACATTTAGAAATTCTACAGCACAATGGCAGAGTCATGTCTGAAGTGTAAAAGTACTAAGGACTCAATAATGAATGCCTTCTGGGAATGCTATGAAGTCCAAAAGTTACGGGCGGAGTTGGAAAGATGGCTGCCAGAAGTATTCCAATGTAAATGCTCTTTTAATTCGCCTGTCTGCATATTTCAAGACATGGCATATGAGGGTGCAGTGAGATACCCGATTGTATTGGACGATACTTTTCTCATCATCTTCAAAACTGGAAATCAACCAATCCTCTGTCATTCACGCAATGGAAAGGTCAAAATGCTTTACCATCTAAACATTTTAAAGTGTGTGGGCGACGGAGAGAAACAAAATCGTGCAAAAAGTGATACAGGCGCCGGAGATAGGGGTGAGGGCTATTGGGTCTGGGCAGGAGTGGTGTAGCTGGTGTTTGTATGATGTTGTCGTTTGTATGTGTATGTTTTGTATTGTTTATCAAATCAAATCGTGTATATATATTTTTTTTAAAGGCATTGTAATGGTGTGCGTGTGAGAGGTGTGTGTGTGTGTGTGTGCGTTGCTGTCACACAGATGCTGAAGACCATAATCCTGGAAGATATACAGGCTTCCTAAAATGGCCTGCTCCTCCCTGTTGATTAGTTCCAAGATAACACCCTGAACGTATTCTATGGATTCTACTAAAACACATACTGATTCCACTAAACTACTAAACATTACAGTTTATACTGTGTGTGTGTGTGTGTGTGTGTGTGTGTGTGTGTGTGTGTGTGTGTGTGTGTGTGTGTGTGTGTGTGTGTGTGTGTGTGTGTGTGTGTGTGCGATAGTTAGGGTTTGGCGGTATCCAGATTGTCATACTGTTTCTGTACCATACCGGGGTATATGGGATTACCGGAAGTGCTGCACAAACCAATGTAGTCAACAGGGATCTTGATCCAGGAGGGGGATTGAATGTCTCTGCTGTAACCAAGAAGCTTGATCTTGACATCTAGCCACCAAATGCATAGCTGGAGCCCTGAGCTGGATGTCATTTATTTGACACATATTAGATTTTTTTTTATAGTTATACTTAAATAAGCAATGGCGGAGCACACACCCCTGCAGCAACCCAAATGATGATCAACGGTATATAAACGGTATACCGACCAAGCCTAGTGTTAGCGATGTTTGTTCACCGGCATCCACCCACAACTGCTAATAACCCATCCGCAACCTCCTGACTATGTCATAAAGTGAAAATGTAGAAAATGTGCTCTGAAGTTCCCTTTTTCTCTCGAACATTTATTGAATTATGACGTTTTTTTCACTGCTTCTGACCAGGGCCCATAGTCCTCTGGTCAGAAGTATTGCACCGTTTAGAGATGGATTGGACCAAGGTGCAGCGTGGTAGACTTTTATTTAAATGAAACCGAAAAAACAACAAAATACAAAACGAACGTGAAGCTACATGCAGTGCAGAAAGCAACTACACACAAACAAGATCCCACACCTAAAGGTGGAAAAAAAGGCTGCCTAAGTATGATCCCCAATCAGAGACAACGATAGACAGCTGCCTCTGATTGGTACCCATACCCGGCCAACAAAGAAATAGAAAAACTAGAATGCCCACCCAAATCACACCCTGACCTAACCAAATAGAGAAATAAAAAGGCTCTCCAAGGTCAGGGCGTGACAGAGAAGTGTTTTCTTAATCCTGGTGCTGGGAACCCAAAGAGGGCCGCATTTTAGTTTTTGCCCTCTAGCACTACACACCAGATTCCATTAATCAACTCATCATTAAACCTTTGAATAGTGGAATCAGGTGTGTAGTGCTAGAGGGCAAAAAGTAAAATGTGCCCCTCTTTTTCGGGTTCCCATGACTGGGATTAAGAAACACTGATGTAGGGACGCTGCCAGAGGCTGTGGGCCAGTCCAAAAACAACTCCAGAAACAAACCCTCGCCCTCTACTCTCTAGGCTCCTGCACTTAACGGACAGTAAATCAAGAAGAAGTGGTTTGGTATATATAGCAAACTGGTTTTCTGCTGAGGAAGGAGAGGGAGAGGAGAAAAGGGCTCATCTCACTTTGTGCTGGAGGAAAACTGATGAGATGGGAGTCTGTGGTCGGTATATACAGTAGAGGAGCAATATACTTTTATTTATGCATTTTTCTATATTCAGACTTTTTCACCCAGCACTTAGTGTAATATATTGTGATGTGAGGATAATAGCATTGCTTTCAGGTATTTCTGCCCTGTGATACAGTGTATCCCTACACCAGAAATCTATCTCATCAGGGAATTAGGATCACTCTTATGTATACAGTGTGTGTGTGTGTGAGAGTGCGAGCAAGCATGTGTGTCTGGATAGAGTTTAGATAGGAGCCAGACCTGGTTTCTGGTGCTGCTTGGCATTTCATTTGAAAGTGCCAGAAAGGGAGAACGATCAAACTGGGTTGTTGTATTCTGTGGAGTGCAGAACAGGGGAATTATAGCAGATTCCTCCAGTATTTGTGTGTGCGTGCGTGCGTGCGTGCGTGCGTGCGTGCGTGCGTGTCTTCATGTGCATGTGTGTTCTCAATATTGGTCAATAAGGCAGTGCCTGCAGACTCCAGTCACAAGGCAGAGCTCAAAGTTAGAAGGCAACGCCAGGCTTACGGTGTGACACAGAAATGCTAACCTTTTGAACCTGGGTCATATTCATTTGTGCAAACTGTAGCGAAATGTTTTGCAATAGGGAAAACGAAAAACATCCATTTCTTGTTGGACAAATTCAGGTAGGTCCCGCCCCGTTTCGGCCCATTTGCTTCCTCGTGAATATATCCCAGTCCTCATCTCCTTAGACAGTGCACTTAACCATGAGGACCTGGAGAACACGTCTGTGTCGTCCAGGTAAACGCTGGGTAGACAGTCTGGCCCCTTGTATCAGACCCACCGTCACAGGCCTGACTGGAAACCCAGCAGGGCAGCAGCAGCAGACTCAACACAAGATAATAGCATCCTCACACAGTAAAAGCCCTAACCCAAATCAGTGACCTTATGGTTAGAGCGTCTTCCCTGAGATTGGAAGGTTGGGAGTTTGTTCCCCAGCCGTTCTCCTTCTCAGTGCCTAGTCTCTGTTGGTCCAATCAGTCCTTTTTCTGGGTTATTTATTTTTCTTTTAAAGGGAGTTGGTCAATCCCATCCCTCTCATATTTATTGGACAGGATAGAGAGAGTATGTTCAAATAGCACTTTTCCAGATTCGAACCCGTGCTGCAGCGGTATATATGTCCCAGAGGCAGCGGCTTAGACCACTAGGCCACCCTAGGCCATCCTTTCTGACTCTCAGGTGCCCAGTAAACTGTCTGTGACTGCTGGACAGATGCAATACCATGAGCCGTAATGAACTTGTAGAGAAATGTCACATGCTTCACTTTCCTTAATAGTGCTAAAACTCAGGGAGTCCCTCCCTCTTTGTTTTCTTTCGAACCCTGGTAGCCCTATAATCTCCCCCTCTATATCTCTGTCTGGCTCTCCATCCTCTTTCCATCTCTTGCTCACACGCTAGGGCTGTGGCGGTCATTCAATTTTGTCCGCCGGGTTATTGTCGTGCAAAAGTGTTTGACCGTTAATTAAGATACTTAGGTTTAGCATCTCCAGGCCTCCGCGCATATAAACCGCACGCAAGTCGCTGATGCACGCCTTTTGGAGCGTTTACATTAAAAAAAGTCTAATATATAAATTAAATATACACCATCACAATAAATCAATGTTTTATTTTAGGCAGGTTTAAATAAACATGATATGAAGAAAATGTATTTCAGAAGAACAGAATATGAGTTGGTCTACTGTATGTTATCTGGCTACGCACCATGCCATAGGCTGTAGGCGTGTTCATTTAGCCGATAAGATATGCTTATAAATCCCGTGCCATTATTTTATATTATATGATTTTATAGTAAGAAGAATATAATTGAACTCAGCTAAATAAAATAGAAAGGATATTTGTCCCATTCTGGGAGTGAGTACGCATACGAAGTGGCTACGTTGAGTGTCAAAAGTGATCACTTGAAACAAGTCCTATGTGCTAGATTTAGAGTTATTTGGCAACTTCAGTTGTGAATGATCCAAACCTTAGAATGTCTTAGAAATCAAAACATAAATGGGTCGCATGATGCGACTACAGGCTATTGATGATTTGAGAAAGTCGCTAAAAAAAGCTTGCGCTCTGTTCCTTGCCTCAGGCTGCACACGCTGTTCTCTCATCAAGTGGTCCTATTTTCACCCGTCAGACTATTCCCAATTTAATTTAGTCTTTGCTAATATGTCAAATTTGTTTAGAATTTAGAATGGCCCGTTATCAAATGGGCATGGCCAGGGGGGAAAAAGACTGTATGCTGTCATCTGTATGCACTCGAATAGCGAATGGAGGCTGCCGCTTTCCCACCGGTTCTGTTTTCAATCATGCTGGTAGGCTACCCGGTTATTTCACTCCAGGCATCAACCACTGTTTGAGGAGCATGCAGCCTCTTGCTGCATGACAGGTGGTATTCCGCCCAAACTCTGTATGCCATCGGCTCTCCTACCATGTTCCTGCAGCTACCCAGTGTTTAATTTGGGTAACCAAGTGAAATCTGTTTGGGAATATTGATAGTAACACGTTTTCACAAAACATATGTAATTCAACTGTTGGCAGCCCCTCTCTCTGCAAGCTGGAGAAAGGAATGAAGCAAAGAGAGGAGATGGAAACACATGGTGGGTGAGATATCCTGTAGCTGAAGGTAATGTGTCAGCCTATTAATTATGAAAATATAACAAAATCCCTATTACTAGGCTATTCAAAATCAAATACAAATCCACTATAATTGTAGGCTACCTGTAAGCCGCCCTGCACAATCAGTGAACCAACAGCATCGCCTAGGCCTATACGCTCTCTCTAAGACTCATGGATAGAAAGTTTGGAGCATAGCATGAGGTAACCAGTCCATCCGGTATGCATAATAATACAGTCCACACTCAAAGGCGATTACTAGAATTTGTTTAATTTTGAAGTATAGGCTAGCTAGAGAAATTATGTACCAATTGTGTACCCATCTGAAATCAGTTATTATGTGTTTTTCTGCCATGCATAATATGTGGTAGGCTATGTATTGTCATTATTTTAATTTCATATTTTTTTTCAGGCTTAATATTAAAATCATCACCTTAGAAAGCGCTGTCGTTTTCGTCGTGTTTGGCTTTGAAACAACGTCCCGCAATGACCGTGTTTTCAACCCGTTGTTGAACTTCTTTCCTTAAATTGATCAATCCCAGTGAGGTGACTTTTAAAAGCACCATACTGTTTTGACGATGTATTGGATGTGATTTTAGAATGTATTTGCGTTGATGTCAGAGTGGCTAGATGGACAATAGAGCCCTGAGTACCAGGCCATTAGCGACCTGATGGTCATTAGTCAGTTGGGTACTACCAATGGATGTCCAGAGTGCATAAAAGGAGATTACCATGGAATTTTACTGCGGTCATGACTCATGACTGCCGGTATGGCCGTAACATGGTCACCGCAACAGCCCTAATCACACCCTCTCTCTCCCTTACTCTGTCCTCTCTTTCTCCCTCACACTCCTCTCGCTCTCTTCTCTCCTCACTCTCCCTTTTCTCATCTTTTTCTTTCTCTGTGCTATTCTGCTTTTCAGTGCAGACTGCAGCACTTTAGGTACCGCTAAGTGAGTGTACAGTGTGAGCCAGATTTCAACATTCTTAAGTAGGAGAGAGGGAGAGAAAGAAGTGCGGAGCGAGAGATAGTGTTGTGGGGTAGGTGTCTGGTCTGGATAGTTGAATGACACTGAAACTGCTGATGTAACACAGCTGGTTGTTTAGACACGCATGCACAGACACACACACACACATACAAACACACACTCACCCCTTTGCGTAGTGCAATTCCCGGAGCTTGCTCCAGCTTGGATTGACTTCCAGCCTTTTTACCATCTCCCTCTCAATCACTGCGGAATATTTGTGTGAGTGTGTACAGTATGTGTGGAAGAGGGAGGGAGAGAGGGAGTGCACGAGACCTAGAGGGAGCGGGTGAGACTGGGTGCTAGAGAGTGCGTGCCTGTGTGTGTTTTTGACTGTCAGTTCTGGTCAGCTGTCGGCCGTGGCTTGCTTCGATTGGAGGAGCCAGCTGTGTTCAGCTGCAGTGTAGGCAGATCAGATCAGTGCGGAGAGTGGCGAGACAAGGCAGCCTCTGTCTCCTGCAGCCGGAGGGAGCTCAGCGCTCAGCAGTGCAGAGCTAGAGGAGAGCAGTGGGTCTGCAGTACGAAGCAGGCAGGCAGGGCTGGAGCACTGGTGCTTTAGGACTGGAGCAGGGCTACAGGAGGAACCTGGGCTAACCTAACCTGGACTGGACTAGGCTGTAGCTGGGCTTTCCTGAACTTAGCTCCATTAGGCTGGTCCAAGGTCCAGACTGCCAGGGACAGGTGGCAAGAGCTGGGTGGTGATCCCAGGCCAGAGGGCTCTGTCTGGGGGTGACGTGGTTGGGCACCTGGGTATGGGCTGCTCGGCCAGCTTGGTGCTCCTCCAGGTCCTGCGTTCCGTGGGCCGGGCCAACTGTGCCCACATGTGCTCCCGCCAGGACCAGCTATCCCTGGACGCCTTGCCGCCCGGCGAGGGCCACGCCACCTCCGGGGGAAGTAGAGCCCTCACCATCATCGTTATGGTAACTAACATCAGACTGCGGAGCTGTAGGCTGCAGCCTCCCTTCTTCCTTTGTTGGGGGGTTGGGGGGGTGTAAGAGGGCTAGAGGGAATCTGTTTGGTCTCCTTCTATTTTTGGATACGAGTGTTTACCATGTGATTTTCTCCCCTTGCTGTATGTTCGTGTGTCCTCTCTCTGTGTGTGTGTGCATGTGACTGAGTGTGTGTGTGTGCATGGGTGTGTGAAGGGTAATGTGCAGTATTATCGAGGAGCGAGGCATGATGTGATCAGAGCTGTGTGAGAGAGAGGGGCGAAAACAGAAGCAGGGGGCTGGCGGGGGTGTACAGGGAGAGAAGTGGACTAGGGGCTGGGTGGGGTTCAGTCCTGAGGAATTTAGTTTCTGTGGGAAAAATGTGCCTCATTGCTCATGGTTCGTCTAGTAGGCTGCTGATAAGATGTGAGTGTTTGTCTAAGTCAACGGGTGAATGAATGAGCAAATGAACAAATGTAGGATACTGTACTGGCCAATATTCTTATGTTTCTGTCTGTGAGTGACAGCGATACTGATTGTACAATACCAATTTGGATCCATTATTAGGAGCAGTAGGGTGAAGTTGCCCCTATACGCTGCTCTTGGGTCAGTTTAGCATTTTCCCTACTAATGGTTAAGGTTATGATTGGGGAGGGGAAGCTGATCCAAGATCTGTACCCAGGGGAAGCTTCACCCCAGAGTTATTAAGACCGTGTTGAGACGTGACCGCTTGGTTCATGATAATTGATAAATTAGTAGGTGTGACATCAGTGGGGAGTCTGAGACTTATGGTATGTGAGGTGAGGATATACCCAGGGTGGCAAGGCGGTGCCGAGGAGCAGGGGTGTAGAGATATTTAAATAGTTACCCCTGTTGAATGGTGCCAACAAATCCTGGCCGCATCTGCATTTCAATGTCCCTGTCCGTCCGACCATCCATATGCCTGGTCGTTGTAGTGACAATCCCCCTCTCTATGACACGCATCCATATAAGCCTTTGTTTCCTGAGGGCTGCATGTATGACGACACTGAAGAAGTAGAAAAAATGTCAGGCTCATTTTGGCAGGGGGTGTGATCCATAAAGTTTGCCCGACGACTCAAACTGAATTGTTCCGCTGCTCTATCGTTCGCTACGTACTTCAGTCTGAGACGGCAATCTTTGAAGTCGTTTGTGGTGACGTCAAAATGAGGGGTGTTGTACAAAACAAAGTCCTCGGCGTTTGGACGTAACCAATCAGAGCAACAAAGTCAATGATACGTTTTCAAAATGTCGCTCTACCCACCCGTGTTTTGGCTCTGGCGCAACCCATCGTTTTATTGTGACCAATCAGACGATCTAGAACGTATTTCCATTCTAGACATCGTAGGGGAGGTACTCAGATCCAGACTAATTGAGGAGAAGAAACTAACTTCCGTGGGTGTGGCGTAGTGTTTGGCCAGAGCAAGGAGTTTGGGCTAGCCAGGCAACCACAAAGTCTCGCTCTCGATCTCTGTCTCTATCTACATACCAGAGGAACCTGTCTGTCTACCCACTCACCTTCTCCTTGTGGCACTTAACGTCTTGTTCATCTGCAGACTGGACCCATGCACGGTGTAGTCCTCTCTGCTGGAAGGAGCGGAGAGAGACAGAGGAAGAAAAGACGGGGAGGATGAAAAGACTCCTGGTCTGGTTATCTTCCCTTCTCTGCTTTCCTCTCATTTTTCTGGTCCTGTACAGTGGAACGAGTAGACAGGAGTAAGACGCTCAGGCAGACCTTTCTCCTGTACGGTAGTCTGCAGGGAGCTGAGGAGCTGTAATCCTCCTGGTCCATTAAGACATTGACCCACATCTGACCTGACAGTGTAGGAGAGGAAGCAGGACGGACAGACAGACAGTTATGGGCTGGGAATGGAGTCTGCACTGAGCTCACAGTGATGGAAAGACATGAAGAACTTAAATTAATCTATGTAATGCACGTTGGGAGGGAGGTAGAGAGCGCTCCAACCAACATGAGTCGAGGGACGGCCAAAAATCACAAGAACATAAAAAAAGCATGTTAATATGTTTTATATATATTTTTTGAGGGGCGGAAGGTAGCCTAGTGGTTAGAGCGTTGGGTCAGTATCCGAAAGGTTGCTAGATTGAATCCCTGAGCTGACAAGGTATAAATCTGTCGTTCCGCCTCTGAACAAGGCAGTAAACCCACTGTTCCTAGGCCGTCATTGTAATTAAGAATTTGTTCTTAGCTGACTTGCCTAGTTAAACGAAGGTTAAATAAAATAAAAAAATTCATTAAAGTCATCCATGACTAACACGGATGTAGCTCAAACATGATGAGGCTCCCAAGGGGCCACAGCTATGGAGATAAATTGCCTTCGGAAAGTATTCAGACCCCTTGACTTGTTCCACATTTTGTTAGGTTACAGTCTTATTCTAAAATTCATTAAATCGTTTTCCCCCCTCATCAATCTACACACAATACCCCATAATTCCAAAGCAAAACAATATTTTATACATTTTTGCTAACTTTATGGGGGAAAAAATGGAAATATCACATTTACATAAGTATTCAGACCCTTTTACTCAGCAATTTGTTGAATCACCTTTGGCAGCGATTACAGCCTCGAGTCTTCTTTGGTATGGCGCTACAAGCTTGGCACACCTGGATTTTGGGGAGTTTCTCCCATTCTTCTCTGCAGAACCTCTCAAGCTCTGTCAGGTTGGATGGGGAGCGTTGCTGCACAGTTATTTTCAGGTTCCTCCAGAGATGTTCAAATCCGGGCTCTGGCTAGGCCACTCAAGGACATTCAGAGACATTTCCCGAAGCCACTCCTGCGTTGTCTTGGCTGTGTGCGTAAAGCGCTCTGGTGAGCGCTCTGAGCGCTCTGGTGTAGGTTTTCATCAAGGATCTCTCTGTACATTTCTCCGTTCATCTTTGCCTTGATTCCGACTTGTCTCCCAGTCCCTGCAGCTGAAAAACATCCCCATAGCATGAATGCTGCCACCACCATGCTTTACCGTAAGGATGGTGACAGGTTTCCTCCAGACATGACTCTTGGCATTCAGGCCAAAGAGTTAACCTTGGTTTTCGGTTCCTTTTGGCAAACTCCAAGCGGGCTTTTTACTGAGGAGTGGCTTCCGTCTGGCCACTCTACCATAAAGGCCTGATTGGTAGAGTGCTGCACAGATGGTTATCCTTCTGGAAGGTTCTCCCATCTCCACAGAGGAACTCTAGAGCTCTGTCAGAGTGACCATCGGGTTCTTGGTCACCTCCCTGACCAAGGTCCTTCTCCTCCAATTGCTCAGTTTGGCTGGCTGGCCAGCCAGCTCTAGGGAAAGTCTTGGTGGTTCCAAACTTCTTCCATTTAAGAATGATGGAGGCCACTGTGCTCTTGGGGACCTTCAATGCTGCAGAAATGTTTTGGTACCCTTCCCCAGATCGGTGCCTCGACACAATCCTGTCTCAGAGCTCTACGGACTGTCCCTTCGACCTCATGGCGTGGTTTTTGCTCTGACATGCACTGTCAACTGTATGACCTTATATAGACAGGTGTGTGCCTTTTCAAATCATGGCCAATCAATTGAATTTACCACAGGTAGACTCCAATCAAGTTGTAGAAACATCTCAAGGATGATCAATGGAAACAGGATGCACCTGAGCTCAATTCCGAGTCTTATAGCGAAGGGTCTGAATACTTATGTAAATAAGGTATTTCTGTTTTTTTGTTTTAATAAATTTGCAAACATTTCTAAAAACCTGATTTCGCTTTGCCATTATGGGGTGTTGCGTATAGATTGCTGTGGGAATTGTTATTTAATCAATTTTAGAATAAGGCTGTAACGTAACAAAATGTGGGAAAAAGTCAAGGGGTCTGAATACTTCCCGAAGGCACTGTACATTGCTGTCAAAACATTTTTCATGTCTTCCATCACTGTGAGCTCAGTGCATACTCTATTCCCAGCATGTTGACTGCAATATATCTCCATAAATAGCAACACAAAGTTAATCAAGTTCAGGGTGAGGGCTGCAGTATGAAGCTCATTAAACTAAGGTTGATTGAGGTCCAGACATTAGGCTGTTCTCAGACTCTCCATGGTCCCTATCTGTCTGTCACTGACACTGGTGTCAAGAGAAAATATGTAACGACTTCCTGCCATTCCATTCCTTCATCTCCGCTTCTCTATCTCCTCCCTCTCTCGCAGGTTGTCTAGCGGTTAGTGTTGGGCCAGTAACCAAAAGGTTGCTGGTTTGAACACCCGAGCCGACAAGGTGAAAAATCTGTTAGTGTGCCTTTGAGCCAAGCACTTAACCCTAATTTGCTCCAGGGGCGCCTTACTACTACTATAGCTGACCCTGTAAAACAACACATTTCACAGGACCTATCTGGTGTATGTGACAATAATATATTTGTTTATCTGCCTCCTTCCCTTGTTCATAAGAGTATGATATTCTCACTCTCTGTACTCTCTAGCCCTCTCTCTTTACTCTTTCCTGCCCTCTCCCCCTCTGTTTCTCTCTCCCCCTCTATCCCCTCATCTCTCATTCTCTCTGTCTCTCTCCCCTCTCTCTCTCTCTGTCTCTGCAGTAGATGTGGACCGAGTTGATGTGATCCAGATGACGATAGCTGCAGTCTGGTCCTGGACCCTGTCCCGTGCTTTTTCAGCACTAGGAAACATAAACTCTCTGGCTCCCATCACACAACAGACTATTACTGCCTCCCAAACGGCACCTTTTTTTCCCTACAGTACGTAGTGCTGTGTACTACCTTTGACCAGAGCCCTATGGGCCCTGATCAAAAGTAGTGCTCTGCGAAGGGAATCGCTTGCCATTTGGGACGTAGATATCAATTGTAATTGAGATAAACATTCCCAGCTTCTACAGGTGGTCACACTCCAGGATATTACATGGCCTTGGACCTACCTTGTCAGCTCTGCTTTTCATCTATTTCCTTCTGTCTTCTCTTGTGTTTTCTCGCATCCTCTCGCTCTCTCTCAATTCAATTCAAAGGGATTTATTGGCATGGGAAGCATATGTTTACATTGCCAAAGCAAGTGAAATAGATAATAAACAAAAGTGAAATGAACAATATAAAATGAACAGCAAACATTGCACATGCAAATGTTCCAAAGGAGTAGATATTTTAAATGTCATATTATGGCTATATGCAGTGTTGTAACGATGTGCAAATAGTTACAAAAGGGAAAATGAATAAACATAAATATGGGTTGTGTATATACAATGGTGTTTGTTCTTCACTGGTTGCCCTTTTCTTGCTGCAACGGGTCACAAATCTTGCTGCTGTGATGGGACACAGTTGTAATTCACTGGCTTGTATGCGAAGCAGTAATTGTTTCAGAACATCTCCTGCCATGTCACTGATGCGTCACTGTGTGCCTTGTTCACGGGCAGCACGACATATTTTTACCTTGTCAGCTCGGGGATTCGATCCAGCAACCCAACGTTCTAACCACTAGGCTACTTGCCGCCCCAATTAAGGTAGACATCCTCTTCTGCAAACCACTGGAAACCAGGTCAGGATATTTTTTAATTACTGGACAAAAGCCATGACAGGGAGACATAGTGGAGTGGTAACGCACGTGCAAGCAGTTGCTCCCGACGCCACTTGGGTACACTGCAACATCCACCAAGAGGCTCTTGCTGCCAAAGGAATGCCTGACAGCTTGAAAGACATTTTGGACACTATAGGGCAAATGGTTAACTTTGTTAAAGCAAGGCTCCTGAACTCTCGTGTATTTTCTACATTGTGCAATGATATGGGCAGCGACCATGTAACGCTTTTACAACATACAGAAGAAGTGCGCTGGTTATCAAGGGGCAAAGTATTGACACGTTTTTTGAATTGAGAGATGAGCTTAAAGTTTTCTTTACTGACCATCATTTTCACTTGTCTGACCGCTTGCATGATGACGAGTTTCTCACACGACTGGTCTATCTGGGGGATGCTTTTTCTCGCCTGAATGATCTGAATCTAGGATTACAGGGACTCTCCGCAACTATATTCATTGATGCGGTACAAAATTGAGGCTATGATTAAGAAGTTGGAGCTCTTTTCTGACAACACACATGTCTTTCCGTCATTGTATGATTTTTTTGTGTGCAAATGAACTCAAGCTTACGGACAATGTCAAATGTGATATAGCAAAGCACCTGAGTGAGCTGGGTGCGCAATTACGCAGTTACTTTCCCAAAACGGACGACACAAACAACTGGATTCATTATCCCTTTCATGCCCTGCCTCCAGTCCACTTACCGATATCTGAACAAGAGAGCCTCATCAAAATTGCAACAAGCGGTTCTGTGAAAATGTAATTTAATCAGAAGCCACTGCCAGATTTCTGGATAGGGCTGCGCTCAAAGTTTTTTGCCTTGGCAAATCACGCTGTTAAGACATTGATGCCCTTTGCAACCACGTACCTATGCGAGAGTGGATTCTCGGCCCTCACTAGCATGAAAACTAAATACAGGCACAAACTGTGTGGACTGAGACTCTCCAATACAACCTAACATTGCAGAGTTATGGGCATCCTTTCAAGTACACCCTTCTCATTAACCTGTGGTGAGTTATTCACAATTTTTGTTGAACAAATAAGGTTTTATATGTAAGATGGCTAAATAAAGAGCAAAATTATTGATTATTATTTGTTCCCTGGTCCTATAAGACCTCTGTCACCTCCCACGAGCCGCGTTGTGACAAAAACTCACACTCATTCTTATGTTTAATAAATGTATCGTATAGTGTGTGTGGCAGGCTTACAATGATGGCAAAAAACAACATTTGAGAGTGCTAGATGGAGGTTGAATGTCTGAAGGTGTTTGGGAACCACTGGTCTAGGTGGAATTTGTATTTGTAGTCCTGGCATCTGGGCCTTTTTTGGAACACCATTATTTTTGTCTTACTGAGATTTACTGTCAGGGCCCAAGTCTGACATAATCTGTGCAGAAGATGTAGGTGCTGCTGTAGGCCCTCCTTGATTGTGGACAGAAGCACCAGTAGACATTTGACTTCAGGTTTTAGTAGGGTGTGGCAGACTGTCCTAGTGCCGTTGATATATATGTTGAAGAGGGTGGGGCTCAAGCTGCATCCCTGTCTCACCCCATGACCCTGTGGAAAGAAATGTGTGTGTTTTTGTCCATTTTAACCACACACTTGTTGTTTGTGTACACAGATTATATAATGTTGTATGTTTTTCCCCCAACACTGCTTTAACTAGGCAAGTCAGTTAAGAACAAATTCTTATTTTCAATGACGGCCTTTCAATGACGGCCTTGTTCAAGAGCAGAATGACAGATTTTGTACCTTGTCAGCTCAGGGATTCGATCTTGCAACCTTTTGGTTACTAGTCCAACGCTCTAACCACTAGGCTACGCTGCCGCCCCGCCATCAATTTGTATAGTAGACCCTCATGCCAAATTGAGTCAAAAGCTTTTTTGAACTCAACCACACATGAAGACTATGCCTTTGTTTTGGTTTGTTTGTTTGTTTGTCAATTACGGTGTGCAGGGTGAAAACATGGTAAAAAGCCAATATGACATTTGATCAGAACATTGTTTACACTGAGGACATGTACAAGTCTGCTGTTAATGATAATGCAGTGGATTTTCCCAAGGTTGCTGTTGATGCATATTCCACGGTAGTTATTGGGGTCAGATTTGTCTCCACTTTTGTGGATTGGGGTGGTCAGTCCTTTGTTCCAAATATTGGGGAAGGTGCCAGAGCTGAGGATGATGTTAAAGAGTTTAAGTAAAGCCAATTGGAATTTTTGGTCTGTATATTTTATCATTTCATTTAGGATAACATCAACACCACAGGCCTTTTTGGGTTGGAGGGTTTGTATTTTGACCTGTGTAATTGGAGAATTCAGTGTGTTCTGGTAGTGTTTTAATAGTTGATTCTAAGATTGTATTTGATCATGTATATGTTTTTGCTGTTTGGTCTTTGTTATAGAGCCCAAATTTGTCTCTGTGTCTCTCTTTAACTCTAATACTTTTTTAATTTGTTTATTGTGATATCTTACGTTGTTCTTGTCTATAACTGTTCTGTACTTTATCAGATATTTGTACATTTTATGCGGACCCCAGGAAGAGTAGCTGCTGCATGTGCAGTAGTTAATGGGGATCCTAATTAACTTAACTCTCTCTCTGTCTATTTGTCTCTTTCTCTCTCTGTGTCGCTCTCCCTCCGTATTTTCTCTTTCTCTCTCGTTCACACCCCTGTTTGATAAGCAGTCGCTGCTAATTCTAAGGCCTGCACTCATTCTATTTTGATACTGCACACAGCTGCAGTTTACTGACAGAATCCGTACAGGGGTGGATGGAGAGAACGGGAGAAAAGAAGGAGAAAGGGGCTGTTTGGTGGAAGTGAGTGAGTGAGGGTGGGTGGGTGGGTGGAGAGGAAAGAGGGAGAGATGGAGGGATGGAAGCAGCCCAGACAGCTGAGGCAGAATTCGAGGGGGGAATAAGGGAAGGAGGAAAGGAAGGAGAGAGAGAGAGGGGTGGTTGGATGTTTGATGGGCTGCAGGTGTTTTAGAAGCTCGTTAAATGACTTAATGGGCTGGTGTGCAACAGAGCCTGTTGATGATGCACACTGATGGAGATTTTCTAAATATGAAGCAATTATGGAACTCAAAATAGTTTGAAATAAGGAGGAAGAATTGTACTACTACTACTAGACTACTACCACTACTGATAGCAGTACTACTATATGGAATCAATGTGTCTTCTCTTACTGGAAGTTTAGGGGTGTCAACCATTAATCTCACATTGTGTGTGTGTGTGTGTGAGACACTGTTTCCCTGATCTGCCTGAGAAAAGTGGTCTGTGGTCTAACTGTCACTAAGAGCAAGAGAGAAGGGGGCTAGCTAGAGAGAAGACGGAGAGGTACATAACATATTGAGTATGACACACTCACGGTGTGTTTTCGGACACTGTACTCTCTCTCTCCATTAGATACACGTTAGGTACATCTGTATAGGGTCGTTCTATATGAACCTTACCCCTTTTGATTTTAACAAAACTTTCCATACATTTTTGCCCATTGCAGAAGTGGTCCGAAAGTGACTTTTTGAACCTGAATGCCAAAACATTTAGGAGAAAGAGGTGCTCAAAGTTGACCCATTTTGCATACTACACCCTAGCATGAGGCATCCATGTTTTAATCACTGAAAAACATTAACGATTGAGTTTGGTATCATTTGAAAGCCCGAAGCATGAAATACAGCCACAGACCATTATTCCTCCTCCACCAAACTTTACAGTTGGCACTATGCATTGGGGCAGGTAGCGTTCTCCTTGTATCCGCCAAACCCAGATTCGTCCTTCAGACTGCCAGTTGGTGAAGCGGCATTCATCACTCCAGATAATGTGTTTCCACTGCTACAGAGTCCAATGACGGCGAGCTACACTTGTCATTGCGCATGGTGATCTTAGGCTGTTTTGGCCATTGAAACCCATTTAAAGAAGCTCCTGACGAACAGCTGCTGACGTTGCTTCCAGAGGCAGTTTGGAACTCGGTAGTGAGTGTTGCAACCGAGGACAGACGATTTTTACGCACTACGCGCTTCAGTACTCGGCAGTCCCGTTCTGTGAGCTTGTGTGGCCTACCACTTCGCGGCTGAATCGTTGTTGCTCCTAGACGTTTTCACGTCACAATAACAGCACTTACGGTTGACCGGGGAAGCTCTAGCAGGGCAGGAATTTGTCGAACTGACTTGTTGGAAAGGATGCATTCTATGACGGTGCCACGTTGAAAGTCACTGATCTCTTCAGTAAGTCCATTTTACTGCCAATGTTTGTCTATGGCTGTGTGCTCGATTTTATACACCTGCCTGCAATCGGTGTGGCTGAAATAGCCGAATACACTTGAAGGGGTGTCCACATACTTTTGTGTATATATAGTGTATGTTGGACCTTAGACCCTAATTTACATAATCTAGTGTTTTTCAGGTGTGTCCGTCATCAGTTGAGACACAGCATACTCTTGAATACAGGATGGGTGCCAATTCACTCATAGAAACATAATCCATAGAATGGACCTATCCCTTCAGACCACTGAAATTAGCTGGTACACTATTGACATTTAAATTCTATTGACATTTTTACTTCCATTTACTACCACAAAGATGGCTACCGCTCCACCCACCGTTGAATGTAAACTTAGATGGGAATGTCATTTTCTATTATCTATATTTCTATGATTTCAATAGCTTTCCTATGAAAGATTGATAGTAGAATTTGAAAACAACAGATATTCCCATTCAAGTTAACAAACCCTGATGTGTGGACCTCCAGCCATCTTTGTGGTACGATGTGAAAGTTGAAATGTAATGTTTAGTAGCTACATTTATCAGCCATAACATGACACTCGCCCTTTATTCAAGAACATTCCGTGTCTCAACCGATGGCGGGTACAAGATGGACACCTCAAATGACATGAAATAGGGACTAAGCTACAAAAGTGAAAATGGAAAAAAATCAGAGTTTACGCATTTTTAGATGATTGCCATTAAAGGTTAAAACAAATGACAATGTTTAGAAGAAAAAAAATTCAAGAAATTATAAAATAGTTTGACCATCCTGATTGTAAGCTTTCAAATGATATCAAATTTCTCTTTTTCAGTAATGAAGATATGACAGTGTCATTGTAGGGGTGAGTAATGCAAACGTGGCAACTTTGAGCAGCTTTATCTCCTGAATGTTTTGGTATCAAAAAGTTATTGAAATCAAATGGAAGGGCCCTATACTAACATATGCCTGGAGAGTTGTTGATCTGAGGTGTGCGTCCCAAATGGCACCCTATTGTTCCCTATGTAGTGCATTACTTTCTCTATATAATGCATTACTATGGCTCTGGTCAAAAGTACTATATAAGGAATAGGCAGGGCTAGATTAATGCAGGGGCTTACCAGTGCTGAAGCCCCTGGGTCCAGGCCCTGGGGGGCCCAAGAGGCATGTATTAAGGAAATGTGTATTAAGGAAATATATACAGTGGACAAAACATTAAGGACACCTTCCTAATATTGAGTTGCACCCCTCCCCTTTTCCCTCAGATCCGCCTCAATTTGTCGCGGCTTGGACTCGAGGTGTCGAGAGCGTTCCACAGGGACTCTGGCACACGTTGACTGAAATGCTTCCCACTGTTGTGTCATGTTGGCTGGATGTCCTCTGGGTGGTGGACCATTCTTGATACACACGGGAAGCGGTTATGCGTGAAAAACCCAGCAGCGTTGCAGTTCTTGACACAAACTGGTGCACCTGGCACCTACTACCATATCCAGTTCAAAGGCATTAAAATATTTTGTCTTGCCTATTCACCCTCTGAATGGCACACATACACAATCCATGTCTCAATTGTCTCAAGGCTTAAAAATATTTTTTTTACCTGTCTCTTCCCCTTCATCTACACCGATTGGAGTGTATTTAACAAGTGACATCAATAATTTGTAAGTCGCTCTGGATAAGAGCGTCTGCTAAATGACTTAAATGTAAATGTAATAAGGAATCATAGCTTTCACCTGGATTCACCTGGTCAGTCTATGTCATTGAAAGAGCAGGTGTCCTTAATGTTTTGTACACTCAGTGTAATATATATATATATATGTGTATATATTTATATATGCAACCGCCAGCCACATGAAGACTCAGGAGCCCGCTCTCAATGAGTGTAGACAGTCTGCCGCTGCCTGCTGCCACTCTGCTAATCATCAGCTGGGGGGAGTAGTGGAGGTAGGGGGCCCACGTGGGTAACTGGGGTGCCCTGCCTTGATTGGGTTACTGATTCATTTAAAAAATCAAATAAACTGCATAATAAATCATTGTGACTGGTCAATTGTGTGAGTCAGGGACTGGGCCCAAGCCCGTAGGCGGCCCAAGAGGCAATTATTATAATTATAACACCAGAGAACATAATTTAGCCACAGAGGATCAATCGTTTTATCACAAGCACATACAGGTATCTGCCAAAATTAAGGAAACACCAACATAAAGTGTCTTAAAAGGGTTTTACGCCACCACGAGCTGCTAGAACAGCTTCAATGAGCCTAAACATGCCAGGAAAATGCATCCCACACCATAACATATACATTGTATCCCTCATTTACTCAAGTGTTTCCTTTATTTTGGCAGTTACAGGTATGCCTACAGTCGGGTAGATCGCAGTTTGGGCAGCATGCGCACCAAATATACATCTTGTTATGTTGTGACTATAGATAGACACTACATCACCAAAAGTATGTAGACAACCCTTTAAATTAATGGTTTGGCTATTTCAGCCACACCCGTTGCTGACAGGCATGCAATCTCCATTAACAAATATTGTCAGTAGAATGGCCCGTACTGAAGAGATCAGTGAATTTCAACGTGGCACAGTCATAGGATGCCACCTTTCCAACAAGTCAGTTTGTCAAATTTCCGCTCTGCTAGAGCTGCCCTGGTCAACTGTAAGTGCTGCTACTGCCTCTGGAAGCCACGTCAGCACAATAACTTTTAGTCTGGAGCTTCATGAAATGGGTTCCCATGGCCGAGCAGCCGCATACAAGCCTAAGATCACCATGCGCAATGCCAAGTGTCAGCTGGAGTCGTGTAAAGCTCGCCGCCATTGGACTCTGGAGCAGTGGAAACACATTCTCTGGAGTAATGAATCACTCATCACCATCTGGCAGTCCGACCGATGAATCTGGGTTTGGCGGATACCAGGAGAATGCTACCTGCCCGAATGCATAGTGCCAAATGTAAAGTTTGGTGTCGGAGGATTAATGGTCTGGGGCTGTTTTTAATGGTTCGGACTAGGCCCCTTAGTTCCAGTGTAGGGAAATCTTAACGCTACAGCATACAGTGACATTCTAAACAATTCTGTGCTTCCAACTTTGTGGCAACAGATTGGGGGAAGGCCCTTTGCTGTTTCAGCATGATAATGCCCCTGTGCACAAAGCGAGGTCCATACAGAAATGGTTTGTCAAAATCAGTGTGGAAGAACTTGACTGGCCTGCACAGGGCCCTGACCTCCAACCCGTCGAACACCTTTGGAATGAATTGGAACTCCGACTGCAAGCCAGGCCTAATCGCCCAACATCAGTGCCCGACCTCACTAATGCTCTTGTGGCTGAATGGAATCAAGTCCCCGCAGCAATGTTCCAACATCTAGTGGAAAACCTTCCCAGAAGAGTGGAGGCTGTTATAGCAGCAAATGGGGGACCAACTCCATGTTAATGCCCATGATTTTGGAATGAGATGTTTGACGAGCAGGTGTCCAATACTGTTGATCATGTAGTGTATAATCCATGGAAGGATTTTGTAACCTCTTACCCTAGCAATTTGACTGTTCAGCTCATCGGTACACTAGCAATGGATGCCAGTCCTGACTTGAATGGGAACTGCCATCTATGGATTATATATTATTATTATTATTTTGTACTTTTTACCCCTTTTTCTCTGCAATTTCGTGATATCTAATTGGTAGTTCCAGGGTTGGGGAGATTACTTTCTAACTGCAATCTGTTACAGTTACTAGTTACCTGTCCAAAATTTTTATAAAATCAAAGTTTATTTGTCACGTGCTCCGAATACAACAAATGCTTACTTACAAGCCCTAACCAACAGTGCGATTTTTAAGTAAAAAATAGGTATTAGGTGAACAATGGATAAAGAAATAGAAACAACAGTAAAAAGACAGTGAAAAATAAAAGTAGCAAGGCTATATACAGTAGTGAGGCTATATACAGGCACCGGTTAGTCAAGCTAATTGAGGTAGCAGTAGCGTAAAAGAGGGGGTGGTGTGTGGCGGGACACAATGTAGATAGCCCGGGTACCCAATGTGCAGGGGCACCGGTTAGTCAGGGTAATTGAGGTAGTATGTACATGAATGTATAGTTAAAGTGACTATGCATATATGATAAACAGAGAGTAACAGCAGCGTAAAAGACGGGTTTGGGGGGGGGGGGGGTCAATGCAAATAGTCCGGGTAGCCATTTGATTACTTGTTCAGGAGTCTTATGGCTTGGGCATAAAAACTGTTGAGAAGCCTTTTGGTCCTAGACTTGGCGTTCCGGTACCGCTTGCCATGCGGTAGTAGAGAGAACATTCTATGACTGGGGTGGCTGGGGTCTTTGACAGTTTTTAGGGCCTTTCTCTGACACCGCCTGGTGTAGAGGTCCTGGATGGCAGGCAGCTTAGCCCCAGTGATGTACTGGGCCGTACGCACTACCCTCTGTAGTGCCTTGCGGTCGGAGGTCGAGCAGTTGCCGTACCAGGCGTACCTGTCAGGATGCTTTCGATGTTGCAGCTGTAGAACCTTTTGAGGATCTGAGGACCCATGCCAAATCTTTTTAGTTTCCTGAGGGGGAATAGGCTTTGTTGTGTTTGGACCATTCTAGTTTGTTGGTGATGTGGACACCAAGGAACTTGAAGCTCTCAACCTGCTCCTCTACAGCCCTGTTGATGAGAATGGTGGCGTGCTCGGACCTCCTTTTCCTGTAGTCCACAATCATCTCCCTTGTCTTGATTATGTTGAGGGATAGGTTGTTATTCTGGCACCACCCAGCCAGATCTCTGATCTCCTCCCTATAGGCTGTCTCGTCGTTGATCAGGCCTACCACTGTTGTGTCGTCTGCAAACTTAATGATGGTGTTGGAGTTGTGCCTGGCCACGCAGTCGTGGGTGAACAGGGAGTACAGGAGGGGACTGAGCACGCACCCCTGAGGGGCTCCAAATCAGTAACATAACTTTTGGATTACCCAAACTCAGTAACTTAATCTGATTACATTCAGCTACTTTTAGATTACTTTCCCCTTAAGAGGCATTAAAATAAGACAAAATGTACAGTTGAAGTCGGAAGTTTACATACACCTTAGCCAAATACATTTCAACTCAGTTTTCCTGACAATTCCTGACATTTAATCCTAGTAAAAATTCCCTGTCTTAAGTCAGTTAGGATCACCACCTTATTTTAAGAATGTGAAATGTCTGAATAATAGTAGAGAGAATGATTTATTTCAGCTTTTATTTCTTTCATCACATTCCCAGTGGGTCAGAAGTTTACATACACTCAATTAGTATTTGGTAGCATTGCCTTTCAATTGTTTAACTTGGGTCAAACGTTTTGGGTAGCCTTCCACAATAAGTTGGGTGAATTTTGGCCCATTCCTCCTGATAGAGCTGGTGTAACTGAGTCAGGTTTGTAGGCCTCCTTGCTCTCACACGCTTTTTCAGTTCTGCCCACACATTTTCCATAGGATTGAGGTCAGGGCTTTGTGATGGCCACTCCAATACCTTGACTTTGTTGTCCTTAAGCCATTTTGCCACAACTTTGGAAGTATGGTTGGGGTCATTGTCCATTTGGGAGACCCATTTGCGACCAGGCTTTAACTTCCTGACTGATGTCTTGAGATGTTGCTTCAATATATCCACATAATTTTCTCCCTCATGATGCCATCTATTTTGTGAAGTGCACCAGTCCCTCCTGCAGCAAAGCACCCCCACAACATGATGCTGCCACCCCCGTGCTTCACGGTTGGGATGGTGTTCTTCGGCTTGCAAGCCTCAGCCTTTTTCCTCCTTTTCCTCCAAACATAATAATGGTCATTATGGCCAAACAGTTTATTTTTATTTTTTTCATCACACCAGAGGACATTTCTCCTAAAAGTACGATCTTTGTCCCTATGTGCAGTTGCAATCCGTAGTCTGGCTTTTTTATGGCAGTTTTGGAGCCGTGGCTTTTTCCTTGCTGAGCGGCCTTTCAGGTTATGTCGATATTGGACTTGTTTTACTGTGGATATAGATACTTTTGTACCTGTTTCCTCCAGCATCGTCACAAGGTCCTTTGCTGTTGTTCTGAGATTGATTTGCACTTTTCGTACCAAAGTACGTTCATCTCTAGGAGACAGGACGCATCTCTTCCTGAGCGGTATGTTGACTGCGTGGTCCCATGGTGTTTATACTTGAGTACTATTGTTTGTACAGCTCAACGTGGTACCTTTCAGGCATTTGGAAATTGCTCCCAAGGATGAACCAAACTTGTGGAGGTCTACAATCTTTTTATTGAGGTCTTGGCTGATTTCTTTAGATTTTCCCATGATGTCAAGCAAAGAGGCACTGAGTTTGAAGGTAGGCCTTGAAATACATCTGCAGGTACACCTCCAATTGACTCAAATTATGTCAATTAGCCTTTCAGAAGCTTCTAAAGCAATGGCATAATTTTCTGGAATTTTCCAAGCTGTTTAAAGGCACAGTCAACTTAGTGTATGTAAACTTCTGACCCACTGGAATTGTGATACAGTGAATTATAAGTGAAATAATCTGTGTGTAAACAATTGTTGGAAAGATTACTTGTGTCATGCACCAAGTAGATGTCCTAACCAACTTGCCAAAACTATAGTTTGTTAACAAGAAATTTGTGGAGGGGTTGAAAAATGAGTTTTAATCATCTCTGACTTGTGGTCAGACTCGCTTAGTTGGAACAAACTTAAACTTGTGTTTTTTTTCAATGCTGATTTGAATGTCATTGAGAAAACAGAGAAGTGTCAAAGATTTTTTTTTCTTGCAAACATCCTTTCAGATTTTAAAACGTAATCCTCGAAGTAATCATCTACTTTTTCAAAAGTATCTGTATTCTGATTACAATATTTTTGCTGGTAACGTAACAGATTACAGTTCACGTGACACCCAGTGTCATAATACATGATGTTCCATCTAACCATGTCATGATATGTCATAGCAGCTGACATAACTTGTCATAACCTGTCATAATATGTTCATAACTCTGTCATGACCCATATGTTTACACCTATTGTGACATATACTGCGTTATTTTTTTGGCTAGTTATGACACCTACAAAAGAGTGTCAAAACCCACATTTATAAAAAAATATATTCTGCCAAGAAGTTTCCTTTCTTTTTAAAGTTAGTTTCTTAAATCCTTTGTTGTTGTCATGACTTCTTGTCATGTTTTTGTCCTCATATTTTATATCACTTTATCACTTTACAATTTATGACACTGTCATGAAGCATTATGACCACTCTTTGTCACTTTACTTGGACTAAGAAAATACACTTTATGACACTGTCAAGAAGCAGTACGACTATCATAATCATATGCGCCAGATAGGCCTATCACGTACATGCCCTTATATCAGTCATCAGTCAAAAAGAGGGTGCCTTGTCCTGCTCCTGAAATCTGCTCCTGCATTCATCCCAGTCATCAGCAACAGATCACTGGAGTAGGTGCATGTCTGACATCAATGTGTGTGCAATTACAATGATAATTTAATATGATACATATTGCCTTGCAAAAGTATTCATCCCCCTTGGCAATTTTCCTATTTTGTTGCATTACAACCTGTAATTTAAATAGATTTTCATGTAATGGACATACACAAAATCGTACACATTGGTGAAGTGAAATGAAAAAAATAAAAGTAAATAAACATAAACGGAAAGTCGTGCGTGCGTATGTATTCACCCCCTTTGCTATGAAGCCCCTAAATAAGATCTGGTGCAAACAATTACCTTCAGAAGTCACATAATTAGTTAAATAAAGTTCACCTGTGTGCAATCTAAGTGTCACATGATCTGTCACATGATCTCAGTGTATATATACACACATGTTCTGAAAGGCCCCAGAGTCTGCAACACCCCTAAGCAAGGGGCACCACCAAGCAAGCGGCACCATGAAGACCAAGGAGGTCTCCAAACAGGTCAGGGACAAAGTTGTGGAGAAGTACAGATCAGGGTTGGGTTATAAAAACATATCAGAAACTTTGAACATCCAACGGAGCACCATTAAATCCATTATTAAAAAATGGAAAGAAAATGGCACCACAACAAACCTGCCAAGAGAGGGCCGCCCACCAAAACTCACGGACCAGGCAAAGAGGGCATTAATCAGAGAGGAAACAAAGACAACAAAGATTACCCTGAAGGAGCTACAAAGCTCCACAGCAGAGATTGGAGTATCTGTCCATAGGACCACTTTAAGCCGTACGCTCCATAGAGCTGGGCTTTACAGAAGAGTGGCCAGAAAAAAGCCATTGCTTAAAAAATAAATAAGCAAACATGTTTGGAGTTTGCCAAAAGGTATGTGGGAGACTCCCAAAACATATGGAAGAAGGTACTCTGGTCAGATGAGACTAAAATTGAGCTTTTTGGCCATCAAGGAAAATGCTATGGCTGGCGCAAACCCAACACCTCTCATCACCCTGAGATCATCATGCCCACAGTGAATGGTGGTGGCAGCATCATGCTGTGGGGATGTTTTTCATCGGAAGGGACTGGGAAACTGGTCAGAATTGAAGGAATGATGGATGGCACTAAATACAGGGAAATTCTTGTGGGAATCCTGTTTCAGTCTTCCAGAGATTTGAGACTGGGAAGGATGTTCACCTTCCAGCAGGACAATGACCCTAAGCATACTGCTAAAGCAACACTCAAGTGGTTTAAGGGGAAACATTTAAATGTCTTGGAATGGCCTAGTCAAAGCCCAGACCTCAATCCAATTGAGAATCTGTGGTATGACTTAAAGATTGCTGTACACCAGCCGAACCCATCCAACTTGAAGGAGCTGGAGCAGTTTTGCCTTGAAGAATGGGCAAAAATCCCAATGGCTAGATGTGCCAAGCTTATAGAGACATACCCCAAGAGACTTGTAAATGGCTGCAAAATGTGTCTCTACAAAGTATTGACTTTGGGGGTGGGTGTGAATAGTTATGCACGCTCAAGTTTTCAGTTTTTTAATTTTTAATTAATTTTTTGTTTCACAAGAAATAATTTGTTGCATCTTCAAAGTGGTAGGCATGTTGTGAAAATCAATTGAAACAAACCACCAAAAAATCTATTTTAATTCTAGGTTGTAATACAACAAAATAGGAAAGATGCCAAGGGGGTGAATACTTTCGCAAGCCACTGTATATACTACCGTTCAAAAGTTTGGGTTCACTTAGAAATGTCCTTATTTTTGAAAGAAAAGCAAAAAAAAATGTCCATTAAAATAACATCAAATTGATCAGAAATACAGTGTAGACATTGTTAATGTTGTAAATGACTATTGTAGCTGGAAACGGCAGATAGAATATCTACATAGGCGTACGGAGGCCCATTATCAGCAACCATCACTCCTGTGTTCCAATGGCACGTTGTGTTAGTTAATCCAAGTTTATACTTTTAAAAGGCTAATTGATCATTAGAAAACCCTTTTGCAATTATGTTAGCCCAGCTGAAAACTGCCCCGGGGCCTATGGTTTCTTCATTTGGCCATTGGAATAGGGTGCTATTTGGGATGCAACCCTTGTCTCCTCTCTCTCAATCAGTGTCTGTCAATGACTCTTCCTGTGACCCCTGTCTGTATCGTTCTTCTCATGTGTTGGTTTGCGTGTCAAAGTCATGCTGCATTACAGCTTTAAACTCTTGGTGCTCTTCCCTGGTGTTGCATTGACCACCAATGGATGGAGAGAGTAAAAATCGATAGCATTTTCACCTCTTTTTAAAATGATCAATAACATAAAAAGACGTAACAGTAGCTAATGTAATCAGGCTAACAGCACTCAGAAAGGTTGATTCCCAAATGGCACCCTATTCCCTATATAGTGCACTAATTTTAACATAGCCCTATGAGCCCTGGTCAAAAGTAAAGTAGTGCACTATGTAGGGAATAGGGCACAATTTGGGACACGGATTCAGAGGCTGTGACATCACAGGGTCAGTTCCTCAAACTGTCTGGCAGCTGACAGCTCTCTGTTCTGCATTGAAATTCCATCAAGGGAAGTATGTGTGTGTGTGTGGGGGGGGGTTGTGTGTGTGCGCGTTCGTGCTTGTATGTATGTATGTGCGGTAGCCTAGCGGTTGCTGGTTCAAATCCCCGAGCCGACTAGGTGAAACATCTGTCGATGTGCCCTTGAGCAAGGCACTTAACTCCTGTAATTTGCTCGGGATAAGAGCGACTGCTAAATAACTCAAATGTAAATGTGTGTCCTCGCGTGCACCTATTTGTTTGTAAATGCCCCCCTTCTCTGGAGAATAAAGGAAGTTGTACTTCAAACACATCTACAGTTCAAGTCGGAAGTTTACATATACCTTGGCCAAATACATTTAAACTCTGTTTTTCACAATTCCTGACATCTAATCCAAGTAAAAATTCCCTGTCTTAGGTCAGTTAGGATCAACACCTTATTTTAAGAATGTGAAGTGTCAAAATAATAGTAGAGAGAATTATTTATTTCAGCTTTTATTTCTTTCATCACATTCCCAGTGGGTCAGAAGTTTACATACACTCAATTAGTATTTGGTAGCATTGCCTTTAAATTGTTTAACTTGGGTCAAACGTTTCGGGTAGCCTTCCACAAGCTTCCCACAATAAGTTGGGTGAATTTTGTCCCATTCCTCCTGACAGAGCTGGTGTAACTGAGTCAGGTTTGTAAGCCTCCATGCTCGCACACGCTTTTTCAGTTCTGCCCACTAATTTTCTATAGGATTAAGGTCAGGGCTTTGTGATGGCCACTCTAATACCTTGACTTTGTTGTCGTTAAGCCATTTTGCCACAACTGGAAGTATGATTGGGGTCATTGTCCATTTGGAATACCCATTTGCGACCAAGCTTTAACTTCCTGACGGATGTCTTGAGATGTTGCTTCAATATATCTACATAATGTTCCCTCCTCATGATGCCATCTATTTTGTGAAGTGCACCAGTCCCTCCTGCAGCAAAGCACCCCCACAACATGATGCTGCCACCCCCGTGCTTCACGGTTGGGATGGTGTTCTTTGGCTTGCAAGCCTCCCCCTTTTTCCTCCAAACATAATAATGTTCATTATGGCCAAACAGTTCTATTTTTGTTTCATCAGACCAGAGGACATTTCTCCAAAAAGTACGATCTTTGTCCCCATGTGCAGTTGCAAACCGTAGTCTGGTTTTTTATGGCGGTTTTGGAGCAGTGGCTTCTTCCTTGCTGAGCGGCCTTTCAGGTTATGTCAATATAGGACTTGTTTTACTGTGGATATAGATACTTTTGTACCTGTTTCCTCCAGAATCTTTACAAGGTCCTTTGCTGTTGTTCTGGGATCTATTTGCACTTTTCGCACCAAAGTACGTTCATCTCTAAGAGACAGAACGCGTCTCCTTCCTGAGCGGTATGTTGACTGCGTGGTCCCATGGTGTTTATACTTAAGTACTATTGTTTGTACAGCTCAACGTGGTACCTTCAGGTGTTTGGAAATTGCTCCCAAGGATGAACCAGACTTGTGGAGGCCTACAATTTCTGAAGGTAGGCCTTGAAATACATCCGCAGGTACACCTCCAATTGACTCAAATGATGTCAATTAGCCCATCAGAAGCTTCTAAAGCCATGACATCATCTTCTGGGTTTTTATGACTCCAATCTAAGTGTATGTAAACTTCCAACTTCCGACAACTGTAGGTTGTGCGTGTGCGTGTGCGTGTGCGTGTGTGTGTGTGTGTGTGTGTGTGTGTGTGTGTGTGTGTGTGTGTGTGTGTGTGTGTGTGTGTGTGTGTGTGTGTGTGTGTGTGTGTGTGCATGCATGTTTGTGAAAAGAGAGTGAGAGGGTTGGGCATTGATTACAACCATGGAGACAAAAACCGAGAGTGTGTCATGGTGGTAGTTTGTAAGAATTCAGTTGTGTGACGTAGCGGGGAGATGTGGTCAGTTAAGTGGTCACTTTAGTCTCGACCAATGTGTACGCAGTGTCACTATTACCAAGCAGTACCAAGCACAACTAAGTATAGCCAGCCCTGTAATGTTACTATGGCTAATGGATCTAATAATAATAATATTCATAATAATTATGATGATATAATTAATGCCATTCGTCAGACGTTTTTATACCAAGTGACTGACTGTAGTGTGTGCACACAGTACATTTTCCATATGAGCGTCCCCAGCGGGAATCCATCCCGAAAATGTGGTGAGATTAAGAACACAGAGAGAGAGAGAGAGAGAGAGAGAGAGAGAGAGAGAGAGAGAGAGAGAGAGAGAGAGAGAGAGAGAGAGAGAGAGAGAGAGAGAGAGAGAGAGAGAGAGAGAGAGAGAGAGAGAGAGAGAGAGAGAGAGAGAGAGAGAGAGAGAGAGAGAGAGAGAGAGAGAGAGAGAGAGAGAGAGAGAGAGAGAGAGAGAGAGAGAGAGAGAGAGAGAGAGAGAGAGAGAGAGAGAGAGAGAGAGAGAGAGAGAGAGAGAGAGAGTGGTTTGGTGGTTGGACTTTTTCTGTTGTTGTAAGTTTCCCCTGCTGCACCTCCTGTCACTGTGTGACATCAAGTCTCTACTTCCTCCTTGGGCCACCACGCGCTCCAACAGGTCTCGCACACCCTTCAATGGACCTTCTGCTTCTGCCTGCTGGAACACATGTCCCTCTCTGTGTTCTCGTGTCAGTGTGTGTCACCGGTATCCGTGTGCCGTCGTCTCCCGTTTTGAACCAGGATGAGTTTCAGGAGTAAGATCACGTTCCGAAGGAAGAACAGGGATAAGACCAGGCGTGTGCGGAACGATTTCAACCGCCTGAGCGTTGTATGTATGCCCTCTCTTTCTCTGTCTATCTAGCTATCTATATTTATATCTTTCTATCTCCCTCTTTAGTGCAGTGCCTGTGTGTTTTTATTGCCCTGGGCTTCCTGTTCCTTTCTGTTGCACCTGTCGATCCGGGGTGAAGTTCCCCTTAGGTACAGATCTAGGATCAGCTTCCCCTTCCCCAGTCCTAACCTTAATCATTAGTGGGTGAAATACTAAACTGACCCAGGATCAGTCTCTGTGGGGCAACTTCACTCTACACTGCACCTGTCCGTCAACATGAGGCCAACCGACATGGCACAGGTTGGAATTGGACATTGCTAGCCTTTGCCTAATACTAGTTAGCCAATGACTCTCTGTTTGACTATCTGATCGGTGTGTTGGTATCTGTAACTGGCAGAGACTCAAAACAGTATCGCTCCCTATGTCTATCTGAGTTTTTAACCAGTGGAGTGGCCATGTACAATCAGGAAAAGTGATCTATATGTTCACAACATTCAAACTGGAGATAGGAGGTTGTCAGCAAGGGACTTGTACGCCTCCGTACGTAGGTCTGATTGTACAAATGCTCCGCAACATCCTAACTATATCGGTGTGATGTTGCCTGGTGCAATGTAGACACCAAACGTGTAGGTGTTTACGTAGCGTGTATCGAGCTGCTCTGAGATTTGATACGACGCCGACAGCAACACGGCTAACTCTGAAGTCTCAGCCGGCACCGAGCTGCTGTGTTACTGAGCCGATGGTACGTCAGGTGTCAGGGGAGGTGTATGACGCTAAGCTAGCTTCGGCTGACTGTTATCAGCGCCTATTTCCTTACACGTTGTTGTGTCGTTTTCCCAGCAGTTTTATCTGTCTTAATGACACCCTACTCCCTCACCATTGCACTACTTTTGACCAGACTAAAGGGGAACCAAAACTAGACCAAAACTAAGGGGTGCCATTTGACCCCTCAGTGCCTCTGGTCAAGTCAAGTCAAAACTGAATGAGCCAAACCCACAGCCCTGCTCAGTAGGGTGATTTAAGGGATTTGGCAACAGCGTGAATGAATGCTGAATATGAAAGACTGTTGTTCATGTGTTTCTCTGCCCCTCCCCCCAGTCCGTCTGTATGGTAAGATCCCTACTGACTGGAACCAAGGTAGGAGAGATTGCGAGGCAGATTCGAACCCATGCCGACGGGTAGTTTTGGTTAAACGTGTGCCGGGGCGGGTACTCGGCACTAACCGCTGGACCACAGGCCACTCAGGCAAAAGATATTGTCTTGGTGGACATTTCTGTGAGGTTGAGAAATTAAAATGTCCTCAGTCGTCATTCTCTCTTCCAGTCAGGTACAGTTCGTATAAACAAATTGTTTCGTTTTTTTTTACAGTGGAGTCACACCAATATCCTTCCTCACAACAAGGAATGTTATGATTCTGGGTATTTTTCAGTCTTTCGTTTTTTGTCACATTCTTTGTCATGGTTTTATGCCTCAATGACTGCTTGTTTTCTACCTCTTTCCCTTGTGGGTGAGGGGTGCATTCTGTCAGAGGTGTGTTCACTAGGAACCAAACGGAGGCTGAAATGGGGAGGGACCTAGCTGAACTTAAGAAACCCTTTAAGAAATCCAATAAACCCATTTCCTTTTTAAACCGTTTTGCTACGGTGTGCACTAATGAATACACCCCTGGTCTAACTGAACAGGGGGTAGTGGTCGGAACCCCCCGCTATGGGCGTGTGAACAGAGAACACAGGTCTTCAGTTTTCATCTTCTCCGACCACAGTTTTTGTTAGCAGTGATGAATAAGACATACCGCTTTCCTTTGAGGACGGAAATACCCTCGTCTCATCATGTGCAGTCCATTTCGCTTTCTGTGAAACGCACTGTGTGGATGGGCTTGTTGAGACCATGTGTTGTGCAGATGTGTAGCCTAACCCTTAACCGAAAACGTATTGTAAACGTCTGCCTTTGGGATATAGCAGTCTACAGTCATTTCAGAACTCGAATCTCTGACGTAATCCTTTGCATCTAAATACTATTAAGCACCAGAATCTACAAATAATAGGTGACATTGAGCCTGTCATTTAAATACGTTTTCTGAGCTGTTATGATCACTGCGAATGTGATATAGTGTCCATCTGTCAGTCAAACAGTTTCCCTCGTTGGAAAGAGGGGAACGGCTCGACATGTTTTTTGGTTCAGTTTGGTTTGGCACATGACATGTAGCCACTTCATCCTCTATTTTACTTCTCTCTTCCCCGCCCCTCTAGACTGGGGCCTGCGTCCCAAATGGCACTCTCTTCGCTATGTAAGTGCGCCACTTTTGGCCAGGGTCTATCGGGAACGGGGTCGCATTTTGGGTGCAGCCTTGACGTCTGTGCAGCTGATCCAATGGTGACGGAGTAAACACAGGAAGTGAGGGGGTAGCTAGTTTTTCATGCCTTGCAACAACAACAAAAAGATTTATGCTCATCCATAGATAAATAGATAGATTAACAGATATTCTGAGGTTTAGACAATTTGCCTAGCCACACCATTTGACTCGTCTTTGATTTGAAGAGCACTTGTTGACTGGCTGACTTCTCTCGGAGTTCAGAGAGGTTTATAAGTCATGATTATTGAACAGTGTAGAGGCAAATTGCACTTGGTGATAGCGTAGTCATTTGTGTTGCTGGCTGTCTGTCTGTCTTTCTCTCTCTCTGTGTGTTACAGCAGGATAAGCCCTAGATGTAGAAGACTTTCTGTGTGACCTAATAGTTGAATATGTTGGATATCCCCATGGTGTGACTGTTGCAGCAGTCATCAAGTGTATGGCTGACCGCGCAATTTTGATAATGAGTGTGTTCCACGTGGACCGGGATTGGAATCCAGCGTCCGCCACTTTCTCATCTGTGTTTCCCCAAGTAGTACCCAAGTGTTTTATTTCACTGCCACATGGGATAAGTCAAGTAAAATGTCTGTCTGTTTGTGTGTGTTCCAGCAGGAGAAACCCAAGCTGATAGACCCTCTGGACTACGAGGCTGTGATCTGTGACCTGGGAGATGAGCTGAATGAAGACCCCCTCAGAGAGATGCTCCTCTTCCCCGACAACGATTTCACGGTGGGTACGAACGCGCCTGTGTGTGTACGTGCATGTGCGTTCGAGACGTGTGTGTGTGTGAATGCCATTCTGTCTCTGTCAAGTCTGTCTGTATGTCACCCACAAACGACCTCCTTTCACTTACTTAATTTGCTGTGTGTGTGTGTGGGAATGGGGGTGTGGGAATGAGGGTGTGGGTGTGTGTGGGACTGTGTCTGTGTCTGGCTCATTTATTTTACCTTTATTTAACTAGGCAGGTCAGTTAAGAACAAATTCTTATTTTCAATGACGGCCTAGGAACAGTGGGTTAACTGCCTTGTTCAGGGGCAGAACGACAGATTTGTACCTTGTCAGCTCGGGGGATTCAATCTTGCAACCTTTCAGTTGCAAGTTTTCAACGCTCTACCTTTCAACGCTCTAACCACTAGGCTACCTGCCGCCTCATGCCAGCCACACCAATGTCTTTCAACAAGACAGAAGGACAGACAGACACACACACTCATTTTGCATTCTGAGCCCCTCATTCCCCCCATTGCTCCCCCAGTGTCCCGTGGCTGTTTATCATTAGTGACTTAATTAGTGCACTAATGTGACTCCTTAAGACCCCCACTTCATATTAACTCGTTTTAATTGGTTTTAGGGAAATGACTCGGCTCTCAATCCCTGAGTTGATGTTTAAATTCATGACTCTGCTGCCGTGATACACACACACACACACACACACACACACACACACACACACACACACACACACACACACACACACACACACACACACACACACACAGGCCCGGCAACCAAACAGTCCTGTTTCATTTGCTGGGTCTCCATAGCTCAATCTAATTGAAACTCCAATTCACTTGCTAATGGACAAACCTAATTCGCTTCCAAAACCCCAAAATAAATGTCCTTCCTCTGAGTGTGCTGCATTTTAAACAGCTGACTGCAGACACAGTAAATCAGAACCAAGCATTGATCAGAGAGGACGGGAACTTGGCTGTTCTCAGTGGCCTACGTCCCGAATGACACCCTATTCCCTATATAGTGCACTACTTTTGACTAGAGTCCTATGGGAATAGGAATAGGTTGCCATTTGGGACACAGACAGAATTGCATAGAGTTGCCACTAGCTGCGTAATCAGTGAGAGCAGTATTTCTCCAACTTTCAATCTTTCCTTCTAGGTATAGATGATTTATTTGAGCCTTTTATTTGAGCCATTTGCTATTTTTGACCGCAATATTTATGAATGAATTATGACCACCCCGGAGCTCTTGGTCAGATGTTATTCGTCAAGTGCTGACACACGGGAATAGGGCTCAGTGATCTGACTGTACATCATAGTGGTAAAGACTGTATCCTTGGAGTTCAAGCATTTTCATATTCGGATCGGCACATATATCCTATCCCACTTCTGCATGTATCAGCTTTTACCTCATCTCAGTAATCCAAAACCAGCTCTCGCATCAACAACAGCTATAGAATTTTCTTCTAGGGGAAGAGGTCCACACGCCTTCCAGCCCGACAGTCTTTCACAAGAGATGATCTTTTCACCTGACATCAAACTGCCCCTCCCCATCTGATGTCTCCTCCCCCTCTGTCCCCCCCAGGTGTCCACAGTTCCCCTGGAGAGACGGACACTGCAGTCCACCGTGCCCCAGGGGGCCGAGCTCCAGGCCGAGTGTCTGCTGGTCAGACAGGTGAGTGTGTGAGAGAGAGAGAGAGTGCCATGCTTAGTTGTGTGATTGAGCTTGGGTGCAGAGGAGGGCTGTGGAGCAGGGCTGACTCCACATTCAGTCTGGCAGGCAGGCAGCTTGGCGTGGGGGTCGTCCGGGTAAGGGTCAGGGCTACATGTAGTTGTTAGTGTACTTTAAACATATCCTCAACACAGAGGTCTACATCAACATCATGAGCCCGTAAGGCAGGGACATCAGGAGCACAGATGTGTTCTGTTCCTCCAGGAGCTGTGTGTGTTTCTGTGTGCCTGCGAGTGTGTGTGTGAGAGGGAGAAGGAGAGTTTCTCCGGCTAGCTCTATGAGTGAAAGTGCAAGACTGCAGAGAGAGAGAGGGCATCCTGGTCCTCGACCCACTTCAGTCCCTATGCACGGAATACACACAAGAAAGTTCCGAACATGTATTCTGAACCCAATGCCTTGGAGTTACTGCTCCTCCTCCTCTGAACCAGAAGTACAGTCGTGCAGCTGGATCATGTTTCTCTCTGTGGGAATCAACAGCATCTGGAGCGTGGTGAGGGGGGGGTGGGGAACCCAGCCGTGTTGTCGGAGCTGTGGGGCTGAGCTGACTGGACCGCTGACTGCTGCTTCCAATGAGCTCGTCTATGGAGCTGAATCATCTGAGGCTGCCTGCTGGCCATGCAGGGATGGAGAGAGAGGGAGAGGGAGAGAGAGAGAGAGAGAGAGCAGGGATTTTGTCCACTGTATCCTGTTGTTTTGGAGGGACTCTGCTCTGCTTAGTTGGGCTGGCCTGCAAAGACACTAAGGGCTATGGGTGGTGGCTGGGAGGTTTCAGTTGCTGCCTAGTGTATGGGGCTGCATCCCAAATGGCACCCTATTCCCTTTATAATGCTCACCCTATTTCCCATAGGGCTCTGGTCAAACGTAGTGCTCTAATGTAGGGAGGCATTTGGGATGGGGAAAACCTGGTCTGTTGTACAACTGAATGCCTTCAACTGAAATGTGTCTTCCGCATTTAACCCAACTCCTCTGAATCAGAGAGGTGCGAGGGACTGCCTTAATCGACATCTTCGGCACCCGGGGAACACTAGGTTAACTGCCTTGCTCAGAACGATAGATTTTTACCTTGTCAGCTCGGGGATTCGATCCAGCATCCTTTCAGTTACTGGCCCAACGCTCTAACCACTAGGCTACCTGCCGCCCTGGGCCTGTGTGAGAGCAAGGCTGTGTTTTCACAAACATGACTTCATCCATCTAAAGTAGTTGAAAAGTTAAGTCTGTGGGTGATATAAAAATTTCCCCTCAGTTGACTGTTGTGTTGGATTTAATACAGTGTCTCCTTAGTTACGATAGCTACACAGCCACGACTGCCACCTTTTTAACCATGAAACCATTTCATCTCTTTTTGAGGAACCCTAGAAATGCAAATGACGACAACCAGCGAAATTTTGCATACATTTCCCCTATTGGATTGTCAGTTGAAGATGTGGATTTGATAAGCCTATACTGTGGCTGTGACCCACATGGCACCCGATTCCCTTTATAGGGCAATCATTTGTGGTGGTACCCTATGGGCCCTGGTCAAAAGCAGTTGGCTGCCATTTGGGTGTGCCTGTTTTCACGCTCTTATCGTGACACGTCATGTTTGATGGGGGGGGGGCTGAAGTGAAAGAGTTACAGCACACGCCGGCTAGGAGGAAGTGCTCAAATTAGCCAAACCATTGTCTCACAGATATCCTCGCTGCATACGGAAACACACCAGACACCACACCGTCACAGCTTACTGATGACGGGGTGCGTGTGAGAGGCCATAGAGAGAGACACACACAGAGAGAGAGAGAGAGAGAATGGCTATTTAAGTGTGTGCTCCCAGACATGTGTTATTGCCTTGTGGAAGTAAATATGTTTTGAGTGTCTTTAATAATGAACGTGATGACTGCCAGTGGAGCTGTGTTTAAGTGGTAGATAATGATACCGCCACTCAGACAGAAAGAAGATGAGAATCCACAGAACAACAGAGAAAACATACTGCTGAGAGGAGATAGAGAGAGAGGGTGAGAGTGCATGCGTGCGTGAGTGTCTGTCTGTGTGTGTGTGTTTACGAGTGAGAGGGAGTGCGCTTGCGCGTAACCGAGCTTGCGTATCTGCGCTTTGTGTGCATGTGAGAGACAGAGAGAAGAGAGCGAGAGGGAGAGAAAGAAAGTCTGTAACTCAAGCCCGTGGGACAGAATGTTAATTCAATTCTTCCTACGGTTTGATTAATCTAATCATGGATTCAATCTTGTAACTCTGTAAGCTTGTGGGGCTCCAAGATGACCTGTGTGAAGCCAAGCTCGGGCTGCGGAGTCTGCCTCCCTCTACAAATGGCACCCTTTTCCCTATGGGCCCGTGTCAAAAGTAGTGTACTATGTAGGGAATATGGCACAATTTGGGACGCGACATTGATGTTGTGGAGGGAGGCAGACTCTGCAGCCCTAGCTTGCGTCACACTGGGTTGTATGAGGACAGCTACTCATGTAAAACAAAGCTGTACACTGCCTTTACATTACCATTACTGTGCTTTGGATCTACTTATTTGAATGGATAGGTGTGTGTGTGTGTGTGTGTGTGTGTGTGTGTGTGTGTGTGTGTGTGTGTGTGTGTGTGTGTGTGTGTGTGTGTGTGTGTGTGTGTGTGTGTGTGTGTGTGTGTGTGTGTGTGTGTGTGAGACTATCTGTAGAGCTGTATAAGAACCACGTTGTGACAGAGAGGGGATTTTAAGCATCAACTGCCCATGCCAAGACGCGCACACACACACACACATCTCTATTCTTGTTAATTGAGAACCTCTTTGCTGAGGAATGTGATTGGTATATTTCCTATGTGTAATTTGTTGTGTAGTTGCGAAGAGACCATTGTCTCAATGGGACTCCCTGTTAAAATAAAGGTCAAATAAATACATGAAATAAAACACACTCACACACACGGTCATATATACAGACAGAATCAACTGTCTGTTATTCACCTGGACTAAGGCATTAACAGAACCTCTCTCCCCTCCACTTCCTCCTCTTCCTCTTTCTTCTCCTCTATTCCAGGCCTGCGAGTACTACAACTCCCAACTACACGTGGTCCATTACAAATATGATGAGTACGCAGGAGATTACCGGCTACTTCCCAGGTACAGAACAGGCTATGAAAGAGTTGCACAATTCTGTCAACTTTCCCAAAATACCCAGGTTTTCCAGAAATGTTGTGAAAAAAAAGTTACCAGAATTTCGCAACCCTTGGCTAGGATTAGACTTATGTACAGAGCAGTGTGTGTACATATTTTCATTGTTCCGCATAAGAAAAGTACAGTACTTTGCCACTTCATGTACTTCTAAGTGTTATGAGTATTGAGTTAGACAGGGCCCACTCCAGGGCTTAACTGTTTTTGACATAGCGTCTGTGTCAGGAACGCATGCCAGACTTTCCAAAAGCGTACTTCACATAAACACCAGGAAAGACGCAGCTGAAAACCTCAGCTAGACCAGAAGATCCAGGGGATGTGTCCCTAATGGAACCCTATTCTCTATTTAGTGCACTACTTTTGACCAGAGTTCACTAAATAGGGAATAGAGTGCCATTTAAGAGGCGGCCTCAGTGGTCTGCGGTTGCATAATGGGTCTCTCGAAAAATAGCTCTCTGTGATGTCAACAATGGGAACAAAAAACAAAATGGTGGACGCCGGTGGGATGTGTTGTTGAGTGGCAGGCTGTCCAGCTGCGGGGATGTCAGGGCTGTGCATTGGTCACTCAACCCCTGGGAGACCAGCCATCAGAGCAGGGCCTCTTTGACCTCTGACCCCTATCCAGACCACTGTAAAGTTCTCCTGGTCTCCCGTGGGTTGGTTATGCTGGAGTCCAGTTAATTTCACGTGACCTTTCTGAGTTTGTTGAACTTTAAATCTTTTTGAGTTCATATACTGTACATCAACTCTAAAACTGATCCATAGTTTACTTTTGATAATGTATACAGTAGTTACCATCATAGATACTAAGAGACTGAATGTACATGCTCTTATAGAGGTTATATCCACATGATATGAGTTTTCTCTCTGAATCAGTTCCTCTGTCTTTCCTTGGACACAGAGTTAGCAGTAGATCTAGGATCAGTTTGGGAGCTACCGCTAGCCTTTGTGAGATACCCTGGACACAGTTAGCAGCAGATCTAAGATCAGTTTTGGCTGATCATACTATATGTCTGGGATCCAATTGACAGATTAACAGCCCAGTTCACTATGAGCTAGTCATCTTCACAAGATGTGTCCCTCCAGAGATTACATAAGCTCAGCAAAAAAAGAAACGTCCTCTTTATTTTCAGCAAACTTAACATGTGTAAATATTTGTATGAACATAACAAGATTCAACAACTGAGACATAAACTGAACAAGTTCCACAGACATGTGACTAACAGAAATGGAATAATGTGTCCCTGAACAAAGGGGGGTCAAAATCAAAAGTAACCGTCAGTATCTGGTGTGGCCACCAGCTGCATTAAGTACTGCAGTGCATCTCCTCCTCATGGACTGCACCAGATTTGCCAGTTCTTGCTGTGAGCTGTTACCCTACTCTTCCACCAAGGCACCTGCAAGTGTGATGTTTGGATGTACCGATCCTGTGCAGGTGTTGTTACACGTGGTCTGCCAATGCGAGGACGATCAGCTGTCCGTCCTGTCTCCATATAGCGCTGTCTTAGGTGTCTCACAGTACGGAAATTGCAATTTATTGCCCTGGCAACATCTACAGTCCTCATGCCACCTTGCAGCATGCCTAAGGCACGTTCACGCAGATGAGCAGGGACCCTGGGCATCTTTCTTTTGGTGTTTTTCAGTCAGTAGAAAGGCCTCTTTAGTGTCCTAAGTTTTCATTTGCCTACTGTCTGTAAGCTGTTAGTGTCTTAACGACCGTTCCACAGGTGCATGTTCATTGTTTATGGTTCATTGAACAAGCATGGGAAACAGTGTTTAAACCCTTTACAACGAAGAGCTGTGAAGTTACTTGGGTTTTTACGAATTATCTTTGAAAGACAGGGTCCTGAAAAAGGGCTGTTTCTTTTTTTTGCTGAGTTTACAAGAGCCTTGAAGTCTGGCATGATGCAAGACTATTCAAACTATGACGTCCAAACACAGGGGTGACGCCGAAGATTGCCATTTCTTTTAAGACTGTTGGAGACACTTTTAAAAAGATGGCATCAATTATATTTGCTGAGACTAGTTCCAGTGCCGGGTCTGCTATCCTTATAAAAGAGGGAATCCGTTGTGTCTCCAGCTCAGAGCACACACACAAACACAGGGCGGCTCATGAGCGCACTGGAGCGAGGGCAACCCTTTGTCGGGTCCTTTTCGGGAGGAGATGGAGAGGACTCAGCCACACATAAGTCAGGGCTCAGCTCAGACACCCGGGCCATAGAGATGGAAAAGAGAGAACACCTCCTATCTTTGCTATGATGATCTCCCCACGGGGCAATCTGCTGTTTAACAAAACTGAACTGAATATTGTCCCTTTAACCCGTTTAAAATGGAGAAAGACCTCGATGGCGCTGCCCATGCTATAACAAGCTGTGTAGCAAGTCTACCCTCTATCCAACTCCATGCACCCAGCACCTCTACAGTAAAGCTTACCGTATGCTTCCCAGTCAAAAGAATTCACAGATATATTAATCAACATTTTTATGTTTGTTCATTTTGGTGTTGGGCAGCGTTCAGCAGGTTTTTTTTCCAGCTGTTGGAGCACACAACATTTTTTCTTGAGGCTTGTCGAAATTCGGTAGCCAAAGTTTATGCCCCTTCATCAGTGATTGGTCAAAAGCAGGGATTCTTCAATTAAGTGTTTGTTGTCGTTCAACAACAGACGACTAGTTTTCATGCACATTTCACTTGAGAAATACTGCACCAAACATCTTAGTAACATCTGCGCGACTAAGACTTCCTCGGCAAAAACGTCAAAATTAATTACAGATTTCTTGACTTATCTTAGATTCATTCGGATTATTCGGCAGGAGTTTTTCCTGACAATGTGATCTGGTCAGAAACAACTCTGGGCTCAAGTTAGCCCATGCCTGTGTAGTTAAACAGGCCCTACTACTACTACAATATACTGCTGGACTGTTATGTTGCTATCACAACACAGGTATCAACAGTAGAGTTGAGGTTGAATGTCATTACTGAGTCTAGTACATTTACGATATGATGAAAGGAGACATAGAAAGAGGACATCCTCCTTGTCTGTGTCCCATATGACACCCTATTCCCTTACTGCATAGTGCACAACTTTTCACCAGATCCCTATGGGCCCAGTTCAAATGTAGTGGTAATAGGGTGCCTTTTGGAACGCAGACCCTTCTCTCTTTCTGCCTGGAGTCTTTTAAGTGTAGTCTTCTCCCTCTTGATATCCCTAATGGAAGACATCCCCCCCGACTCTGTGAGGGGAGAGAGAAGTGGGGAAGGCAGAATGAGTGCTTGTGCTCCGGCGCTCCATGTCCTTTCAAACAGCGCCGCTGAAAAACGCTCAGCGCTGACAGGGGAAAAAAACTGCCGCTCCTAATTCGATTCATTCTTCAAAATCACAATTTAACATGCATCTATTTTTATTTTTATTTTGAGGGCCAGATTGGGAATTTAGCCAGGACACCGGGGTTAACACCCCTACTCTTACGATAAGTGCCATGGGATCTTTAATGACCTCAGAGAGTCAGGACACCCGTTTAACGTCCCATCCGAAAGACGGCACCCTACACAGGGCAGTGTCCCCAATCACTGCCCTGGGGCATTGGGATGCACCACCATATGGATTAGTTTCAATACTTAAAAATGGTAGGTCCAAATGGTAGGTCCAAATGGTAGGTCCAAATGGTAGGTCCAAATGGTAGGTCCAAATGGTAGGTCCAGCTAGTCATAAGACTAGCTGGTGTCCCGGTGTCCTGGCTAAATTCCCAATCTGGCCCTCAACCATCACGGTCACCTAATAATCCCCAGTTTACAATTGGCTCATTCATCCCCCTCCTCTCCCCTGTAACTATTCCCCAGGTCGTTGCTGCAAATGAGAACGTGTTCTCAGTCAACTTACCTGGTAAAATAACGGTAAAAAAAAAAAAAAAAAAAAAATACAGGTGCAATCCACATACAGGTGCATCCTGTTTCCATTGATCATCCTTGAGATGTTTCTACAACTTGATTGGAGTCCACCTGTGGTAAATTCAATTGATTGGACATGATTTGGAAAGGCACACACCTGTCTATATAAGATCAGAGCAAAAACCAAGCCATGAGGTCGAAGGAATTGTGTGTAGAGCTCCGAGACAGGATTGTGTCGAGGCACCGATCTGAGGAAGGGTACCAAAAAATGTCTGCACTATTGAAGGTCCCCAAGAACACCGTGGCCTCCATTCTTAAATGGAAAAAGTTTGGGACCACCAAGACTCTTCCTAGAGCTGGCCGCCCGGCCAAACTGAGCCATCGGGGGAGAAGGGCCTTGGTCAGGGAGGTGATCAAGAACTCAATGGTTCCTCTGTGGAGATGGGAGAACCTTCCAGAAGGTCAACCATCTGTGCAGCACTCCACCAATCAGGCTTTTATGGTAGAGTGGCCAGACGGAAGCCACTCCTCAGTAAAAGGCACATGACAGCCCACTTGGAGTTTGCCAAAAGGCATCTAAAAGACTCTCAGACCATGACAAACAAGATTCTCTGGTTTGATGAAACCAAGATTGAACTCTTTGGCCTGAATGCCAAGTGTCACATCTGGAGGAAACCTGTTACCATGTTTTTCAGCTGCAGGGACTGGGAGACTAGTCAGGATCAAGGAAAAGATGAACGGAGCAAAGTACTGAAAGATCCTTGATGAAAACCTCCTCCAGAGCGCTCAGGACCTCAGACTGGGGTTAAGGTTCACCTTCCAACAGGACAATGACCTTACGCACACAGCCAAGACAACACAGGATTGGCTTCGGGACAAGTCTCTGAATGGCCATGAGTGGCCCAGCCAGAGCCCGAACTTGAACCCAATCGAACATCTCTGGAGAGACCTGAAAATAGCTGTGCAGCGATGCTCACCATCCAACCTGACAGAGCTTGAGAGGGTCTGCAGAAAAGAATGGGAGAAACTCCCCAAATACAAGTGTGCCAAGCTTGTAGTGTCATACCCAAGAAGAATTGAGGATGTCATCCTGCCAAAGGTGCTTCAACAAAGTACTGAGTAAAGGGTCTGAATACTAACGTAAATGTGATGTTTCAGTTTTTTTTCATTTGATACATTTACAACAAAAAAATGAGAAACCTGTTTTGCTTTGTCATTATGGGGTATTGTGTGGAGATTGATGAGTGAAAAAACCAATGTAGTCCTTTTTAGAATAGTGCTGTAACGTAACAAAATGTGGAAAAAGTGAATGGGTCTGATTAGTTTCCGCATGCATTGTAAGCACTCTAAATAGGTCAGGAGCCAGACATGGAGCCTAAGATTGAACAAACATGAATTATTTAGCCTATATTATTTCAAGGCTATAGTCTACAAAGAAATACATTGTGAAGCATTTGCGAGTGCGACACAATAAGCTGGTACGTACATAAAGCTCTCAGCAATTAAACATTTTGTTATATTAATTCATTAAAGTCTATAAATTGCAAATATAGGCTGTGACTTACTTATAATTAAATACATATTAATTGAAAAATTACTTATTAGTGCCTTAGAAACTCGAGTTTGGCCAGTCTGTGGCTTCAGGCTCATGTGATGTGGTGCCTGCAAAGCAGGTCAGCAGCGGAGAATACCCTTCTCACACTTGCAGAGCCACTGTGGATGCTAAACACCCTTTTGGCCAGTCTTGCCAGGCCGGGCAGATGCAGATTTGTTTTTAAAACGTTCTATAGGTTTTTAGGCAAAATAACCCAATCAAAACGGAAAGCTCCTTGAATGTGGGAATATGCCAGGCCTATTGGACCAAAATCAATGATGGCCTATTGTATAGATAATAGAAGAAAAAATGAACGAAACGTTTAAGAGATCAGATTTTTAGTTGATACATACTTTGCTACAATGACACACTTAGTTATCTAACCACCGCCTTCCTTTCTTTTAGCATGTGCACGTAGTAAGTACACCATCATGCTTTCAGGATACGTGTCTTTTCAGATTCCACAATGATTATTTAGTTGTGCACACTACATCGCCGTACTCCCTCTCTTGCTCTTGGTCCTAAATCAAGTGACCTTGATTTAGCACCTGTGTGTTTTATCAGTCTCTTTATGAAAATATTTAGCGAACTCCATGACAGTAGCGAAAGCAAGGGGCTATAGCAGCACACAAGTAGACTACAGATGCATGCCGGGCATGCCCTGAGCTTGTGAAGTGATAACTACTGGAGCGATATTAGAGAGGACGAGAAGGCTGACGCCCCAGACTTTGGGAATCTCACACCGCGCTACTATGGGTGGTGATTCATGCCAGAATTAAGCCTCGTGAAGCTACTGATACCGGTCACCGAGCGTCTTCCTAGCGCTATAAAATAATGCCATGAATTACTGTCAATGGAGACAAGTTTGTTTCTAAGGCGTCAAACTGCCGACACGTTCATGTCACGTGATACGTCATGTAGACGTGGTGTTCACGTCACGTGTCAGTTTGCGTATAAGTTTATTATGAATGATCTTACCATGAACGCCTTAAAACGTCTACATGTGTTACCCGTTACGTGTTAGTTTAAGTGTCTGTTTAGTTCATCAATTTCAGTTGTCGATTTAGCTAAAATAGGCCTATCACCTCGATGCAAAAATTATTAGGCTAGTTGATATCGCAGCCACCATTACTGTGTAGATATGCCTATTTCTCGCATCAATACAAACACAAGGGATTCTTGGTAGCCTAGTGGTTAGTGTTGGGCAAGTAACCAAAAGGTTGCTAGATTGAATCCCAAAGCCGACAAACTTTTTTTGTTTTGCCCGAGCAAGGCAGTCAACCCATTGTTCCCTGGGCGACGAATAAGTGGATTTCGATTAAGGAGGCCCCCGCACCGCTCTGATTCAGAGGGGTTGGGTTAAATGCAGAAGACACATTTCAGTTGAATGCATTCAGTTGTACAACTGACTAGGTATCCCACTTTCCTTTTCTTTGTTGTGGGTAGTCTAGGTCTCTGGTGGCGCATTCAAAACAACTCGGAAGTTGGCAATCTCTGACTTCCGACTTCAGTGCGTTCAAGACAACTGGGAACTCAGGGCAAAAAATTTGCTCAGACTGGGATTTTTGTTTTGAACAGTCATCCAACTCGGAATCTCTGGCACCCCCACTTTTCCACCCCCACTTTACTGGATTAACAGACACATTTACTGTCATCATGCAATCCTTCGTCCATACATTTCTGTGGAAAGCGGGGTTCAAATTGAGGGAGTATGTGAGGATATAGGCCTTGTTATAGAGACGTGCAAAATAATATGCTACCACTTGTTTGCTTAGCTATAGGAAAAGAAACAGTCCAGATTTATTAAAGCGATCTAGGCTTTAACAATGATAAACGCTACGATTATTTCAGCAGTCTACTAGCCTATCGAAAGTCTTGCGCAGCCTTAACTTCTTATGGCTGCAGGGGCAGTATTGAGTAGATGGATGAAAGGTGCACAGAGGTGCCAATATTAAACGGCCTGCTCCTTAGTCCCAGTTGCTAATATATGCATATTATTATTCATATTGGATAGAAAACACTCTGAAGTTTCTAAAACTGTTTGAAGTATGTCTGTGAGTATAACAGAACTCATATGGCAGGCAAAAACCTGATAAGTTCCAATTCCTGTTAGAATTGTTTCTGAGGTTCAGATTTTCAACCATGCTCTCAATTGAAATGACAGCGAGATATAGATGAGTTTTCACTTCCTACGGCTTCCACTAGATGTCAATAGTCAACAGAACTTTGTCTGATGACTCTAATGTGAAGGGGGGGCCGAAGGAGACAGGAATGAGTATTCACTTCCACGGGCTGATCACGCATTCACCATGCGCCTTCACATGAGTAGGACGTCCGTTCCATCGCTCTTCTGAAGTCAATTTAATTTTCCGGTTGGAACGTTATTCAAGATGTATGTTAACAACATTCTAAAGATTGATTCAGTACATCGTTTGACATGTTTCTACTGACTGTTATGGAACTTTTGGACATTTCGTCACGTTATAGTGGAGGCGCTTTATTGACTTTGGAATTGTTTACCGAAGGCGCGAACCAAAGTAGCTAATTGGACATAAATAACGGACATTATCGAACAAATCAAGCATTTATTGTGGACCTGGGATTCCTAGGACTGCATTCTGATGAAGTTCATCAAAGGTAAGGAAACATTTATCATGTATTTTCTGGTTTCTGTTGAGTCCAACATGGCGGCTAATTTGGCTATTGTTCTGAGCCCCGTCTCAGATTATTGCATGATTTGCTTTTTCCGTAAAGTTTTTTTAAAATCTGACACAGCGGTTGCATTAAGGAGAGGTATATCTATAATTCCATGTGTATAACTTGTATTATCATCTACATTTATGATGAGTATTTCTGTTGAAACGATGTGGCTATGCACTATCACTGGATGTTTTTGGAACTAGTGAATCTAACGCGCCAATGTAAACTCAGATTTTTTGTTATAAATATGAACTTTATCAAACAAAACACGCATGTATTGTGTAACATGAAGTCCTATGAGTGTCATCTGATGAAGATAATCAAATGTTAGTGATTCATTTTATCTCTATTTCTGCTTTTTCTGACTGCTATCTTTCGCTGGAAAAATGGCTGTGCTTATTATGGTTTTGTGGTGACCTAACATAATCGTTTGTAGTGCTTTCGCTGAAAAGCATATTTGAAATCGGACACTTTGGTGGGATTAACAACAAGAATACCTTTAAAAAGATATAAGACACATGTATGTTTGAGGAATTTTAATTCTGAGATTTCTGTTTTGAATTTGGCGCCCTGCACTTTATCTGGCTGCTGTCATATCGATCCCGGTAGCGGGATGCAGCCATAAGAAGTTTTAACATCCCAGGAAAATGTGGATGGTTTATTAAATGCTCTGCAATGTAGAACTATGCCTAATGCAAAATTAAAAGTTAGAATTAGTGTGGGACTATGCATAGACCAAACAGTTTAACAGAAAAACATTTATTATTCACAAGAATCCCATTGAATCAAGCTATTCATTTCAGTGCAGTTGCGTTCTTACGCATATCCTTAGACTAAACAGAACCAAAAACACCCCAGCCTGTTTTGATCACAGATCATGATGAAGCCTGAACATTTAAGCTGTTTTTCATAAATTTAGCCCACAGTTGCCTACAGATTGATACACATGAAGACCTATATTTAATCTGGAATTGACAAACAGAAGCCTGACTAGGATCCCGACTTTCCCCACATCATATTACCAATTAGGCAAAATGTATTCCTATTCATTTGCATAGGCTAACCATTGCGATTAATGTTATTTACCATCTTCTGCTTTTTATGAATAAACAGGCATCAGGGTAAACATAATATAATTTCAATGCCCCCCCCACACACACATTGTTACTTACCTTACAGATCACCAAGTGAACTGATTTCCACTCCATTCATATGCAAATACTGGCTGGAATGTTTTCATTTTAAACAGGCCTTCCCTTACCTACACTGAAATAATTTTAGTCCTCAATTATGATTTTTTTTTTTTAAATCAGAGCACATTAGTACACCCTTGTGGTTGAATATATATCTATTGTAAGTCTTGATACAATTAATAATGTTGAACTAACAAATACCATCACAAACACCTTATGAAACAGCTGTGAAAACCAATCTAGTAATATTTTTTATTTAAATACATAACCATTGATATTTTTTTGGTACGCGTGTCAATTTACTTTCAGATTTTTTGTACACTCACATGGCAATCATAGACTGAAATACAGAATTATGGTGTGTGGAATAGAGAGGTGTGTCTTGTGTGGATAGGAGGTTCTGCCTGTCACTTGTTTTTCAACATGTAGTGGACTCAGAGGGAAACTCCAAAGTCCAGGCGCTGCTGACCTCTTTGTTCTGAGTGTTCGCAGTGCTAGTGTTTTTAGCTAATCTGTGCAACCCACATTATGTGCCCAGTATGATAGTTGTCTTGCTCTTTCTTAGCAGATAATGACAACTTGACAATAACAGTAGCTGATGTAATGAAACGTTGGAGGGTGGTTGATAATGGTAGTGGATCCATGTCTGGGTGTTAGGCAGAACCCCTAGGTCCTGGAGAACAGTTGACCCCAGCTAGGAGCGAAAGAGCACCAAGCTATCCCGGGTCTCGCCTTCCTTTCGTCCTTCTTCTAAACCAAGTAATTCACCCAGATGTCGAAGCACTAGGTCCCCTTGATTCTTCTCAGGTGGCTCTCCTTTTTCTCCTGCGCCCTGTCCATGTTCAGTCTCACCTTGACTGATAATAGAAATAAATGCAATTTATATTTCATATTATTACAAATACATCTCTTATATATCTCTTGGAAGGCCAGAAAATAAATTAACAGTGGACAATAATTTTTACCTGGTCAAAAACCTCAACAATCTCAGTCCGTGCTTGAAGGTGGTCTTCGAAGGCGTTCTGATCTGGTTCGACAACTTCCACCACATCAGGTGAAATATCAGTGACCTCAAAGTACATTATACAAAAACAGCAAAATTAAAACTCTAGGTCAATCCCAAAAAATGTATACACAATAATGTTATATACACAATTGCATTGTTTACATCAGTTAACTGCTGTGGCTCCCCTCCATATAGCAGGCGATAGAGTGAATACTCTGGAGGCCTGGACACTGCTGTGTGGTGTGCAAAGATAATTACCATCAGATTGTCCTTCCACCATTCCTGGTACCCGTCAAGGAACTTTCCCATGGCAGTCCCGTTGGTCCGTTCATCCAAACGGGGAGTCACCATACATCTACACATTCGCATTATATATATAAAACTCACTGTACTATCAGTGTCAATTTCGAAGAAAAAAAAATCTAAATTACTGGACGACTATGCAAAACAATGCTACAACCATTACATCAAGCTGACATTGACTAAAACCAACTAGGCTAAAGCTAACTACTATAGCTCTTAGCCAAGCTAAATTTGGTTAGCATCAAGCTAGCGAACTGTTAAACACAATTTTTTTACAAATATTAACACTAACACATTTTATCGTGACATCGCATATTTACATATATTACCTAAAGTAAACTGAGTCTTTGTTCATAGAAAGTAAAACAAATTGCATCTAAAACGTTGAAAAGAAAAGTACAGAAAGTTTGGACGCCATGTTGATCCTTTCTCGTTCATGTAAACCATTAGCAACCAGTCATTCTCCATAATGAAGACGAAATGTTAAATATCTCACTAACTCACTTCATTGACTTCGCAGCTCCCCTAGCAGCAGTAATTATATACATACATTCAATGCAAATACCTGGGAGGCAAAATAAACGAAATAAAACATAAAAAATATGACCATACATGTATCACAAACACATGGCATATGCTTGAGTACCACCTTGACATCTCTGATCTGCTTGCCTCAATAAATTAATGCTAGAACCAGTGTTGCCAACTAATTTTCAGGGTAAGTTGCTAGAGGCAGGTTGATTTGTTGCTAAAAGTTGCTAAATGACGTTGTGATGTCGTTGCGTGTTGTGATGTTGTGATGTCGATGTCGTTGCGATCATTACGTAGAATACACAATAACGTTACTCAAATTGACTGGCCATCTCGTGCATTTTAGCGTTTGAGTCACTTTTCAAAAGTTGCTCAAAGTTCAAAATACATTTTTAAAAGTAGCTACATTTGTTGCTAGGTGCTGTTTGACAAAATAGTTGACAGGGTAGTCTGAAAAGTTGGTAAATCTAGCAACAAAATTGCTAAATTGACATCACTGACTAGAACATTAGTAGCCAGGATTAGGTATTTCAAATCTAATCAAACTTTATTTGTCACATGCGCCGAATACAAGTGTAGACCTTACCGTGAAATGCTTACTTACAAGCCCTTAACCAACAGTGCAGTTCAAGAAGAGTTTAAGAAAATATATACCAAATAAACTAAAGTAAAAAATCGAATAAAAAATTATAAAAAGTAACATAATAACATAACAATAACGAAACTATATACAGGGGTACACTGTTTTGAGGCGGACTTGCCTATTTATTTTTTTAAACGGTACCGAGTCAGTGTGCGGGGGTACAGGTTAGTTGAGGTAATTTGTACATGTAGGTAGGGGTGAAGTGACTATGCATAGATAATAAACAGCGAGTAGAAGCTTTGTACAAATAAATGGAGAGGGGGTCAATGTAGCAGCAGTGTATCTAGTCTCCTAATAATTGCATAACTGTGCAAGTTAGACAAGTCATCTTTTGTTTGCATGTTTTTTTTATTGAACCTTTATTTTACTAGGCAAGTCTGTTAAGAACAAATTCTTATTTACAATGACGACCTACCCCGGCCAAACCCAAGCCCGGACGACGCTGGGCCAATTGTGCGCTGCCCTATGGGACTCCCAATCACGGCCGGCTGTGATACAGCCTGGAAACAAACCAGGGTCTGTAGTGATGCCTCTAGCACTGAGATGCAGTGTCTTAGATAGCTGCGCCACTCGGGAGTCCCAAGCATGTTTTTTGTTGTTGGTCCTGTCAATGTTGAGTGAACACACATGCCTCAGCACACACAGGTTACTTTGCCTGCTTGCAAATGTGTGCTAAAAGTGGGGATGTTTCATAGTATTTCTGATTATCTTAACTCACCACCACTAATTAACTTTATTTTCAACAGATATCCACAGAACCACGACTGCAATATAGGCCTACACTCAGATAAAAAGGTGTTATCTACGAACTAATTGGATTATTCTGCTGTCCCCATAGGAGAACCCTTTTTGGTTCCAGGAAGAACCCCTTCTGTGTCTAGGTAGAACCCTTTTGGGCTCCATTCCACAGAGGGTTCTATATAGAACCAAAAAGACTTCTACCTGGAACCAAAAAGTTCTCTCCTTTGGTGACAGCCAAAGAACTAGAGGTCGATCGATTATGATTTTTCAACGCCGATACCGATTATTGGAGGACCAAAAAAAGCCGAAACCGATTTATCGGCCGAATTTTATTTATTTATATATATATATATATTGTAATAATGACAATTACAACAATACTGAATGAACACTTATTTTAACTTAATATAATACATCAATAAAATCAATTTAGCCTCAAATAAATAATGAAACATGTTCAATTTGGTTTAAATAATGCAAAAACAAAGTGTTGGAGAAGAAAGTAAAAGTGCAATATGTGCCATGTAGGAAAGCTAATGTTTAAGTTCCTTGCTCAGAACATGAGAACATATGAAAGCTGGTGGTTCCTTTTAACATGAGTCTTCAATATTTCCAGGTAAGAAGTTTTAGGTTGTAGTTATTATAGGAATTATAGGACTATTTCTCTCTATACGATTTGTATTTCATATACCTTTGACTATTGGATGTTCTTATAGGCACTTTAGTATTGCCAGTGTAACAATATAGCTTCCGTCCCTCTCCTCGCCCCTACCTGGGCTCGAACCAGGAACACATCAACAACAGCCACCTTCGAAGCAGCGTTACCCATGTGTAACGAATGTGAAATGGCTAGCTAGTTAGCGGTGGTGCGCGCTAATAGCCTTTCAATCGGTGACGTCACTTGCTCTGAGACCTTGAAGTAGTAGTTCCCCTTGCTCTGCAAGGGCCGCGGCCTTTGTGGAGCGATGGGTAACGATGCTTCGTGGGTGTCAGTTGTTGATGTGTGCAGAAGGTCCCTGGTTTGCGCCCTAGTCGGGGCGAGGGGACGGACGTAAAGTTAAACTGTTACATTGATGCTGTTGACCCGGATCACTGGTTGCTGCGGAAAAGGAGGAGGTCGAAAGGGGGGTGAGTGTAACGGATGTGAAATGGCTAGCTAGTTAGCGGTGGTGCGCGCTAATAGCCTTTCAATCGGTGACGTCACTTGCTCTGAGACCTTGAAGTAGTAGTTCCCCTTGCTCTGCAGGGGCCGCGGCCTTTGTGGAGCGATGGGTAACGATGCTTCGTGGGTGACTGTTGTTGATGTGTGCAGAGGGTCCCTGGTTCGTGCCCGGGTCGGGGCGAGGGGACGGACTAAAGTTAAACTGTTACACATGCAGAGCAAGGGGAACAACAACTCCAAGTCTCAGAGCAAGTGACGTTTGAAACGCTATTAGCGCGCACCCCGCTAACTAGCTAGCCATTTCACATCGGTTACACCAGCCTAAACTCGGGAGTTGATAGGCTTGAAGTCATAAACAGCTCAATGCTTGAAGCATTGCGAAGAGCTGCTGGCAAAACGCACGAAAGTGCTGTTTGAATGAATGCTTACGAGGCTGCTGGTGCCTACCATCTCTGTCAGACTGCTCTATCAAATAATAGACTTAATTATAACATAATAACACAGAAATACGAGCCTTAGGTCATTAATATGGTCGAATCCGGCAAACTATCATCTCAAAAACAAAACTTTTATTCTTTCAGTGAAATACGGAACCGTTCCGTATTTTATCTAACGGGTGGCATCCATAAGTCTAAATATTCCTGTTACATTGCACAACCTTCAATGTTATGTCATAATTACGTAAACTTCTGGCAAATTAGTTCGCAACGAGCCAGGCGGCCCAAACTGTTGCATATACCCTGACTTTGCGTGCAATGAACGCAAGAGAAGTGACACAATTTCACCTGGTTAATATTGCCTGCTAACCTGAATTTCTTTTAGCTAAATATGCAGGTTTAAAAATATATACTTCTGTGTATTAATTTTAAGAAAGGCATTGATGTTTATGGTTAGGTACAGTCGTGCAACGATTGTGCTTTTTTCGCAAATGCGCGTTTGTTAAATCATCCCCAGTTTGGTGAAGTTGGCTGTCTTTGTTAGGAAGAAATAGTCTTCACACAGTTCGCAACGAGCCAGGCGGCCCAAACTGCTGCATATACCATGACTCTGTTGCAAGAGAAGTGACACCATTTCCCTAGTTAAAAGAAATTCATGTTAGCAGGCAATGTTAACTAAATATGCAGGTTTAAAAATATATACTTGTGTATTGATTTTAAGAAAGGCATTGATGTTTATGGTTAGGTACACGTTGGAGCAACGACAGTCCTTTTTCGCGAATGCGCACTGCATCGATTATATGCAACGCAGGACATGCTAGATAAACTAGTAATATCATCAACCATGTGTAGTTAACTAGTGATTATGATTGATTGTTTTTTATAAGATAAGTTTAATGCTAGCTAGCAACTTACCTTGGCTTCTTACTGCATTCGCGTAACAGGCAGGCTTCTCGTGGAGTGCAATGTAAAGCAGGTGGTTAGAGCGTTGGACTTGTTAACTGTAAGGTTGCAAGATTGAATCCCCGAGCTGACAAGGTAAAAATCTGCCGTTCTGCCCCTGAACAAGGCAGTTAACCCACCGTTCCTAGGCCGTCATTGAAAATAAGAATGTGTTCTTAACTGACTTGCCTAGTTAAATAAAGTTTTTTTTTAAATTCAGCCAAAGCATATTGCTTTCTCACATTTTAGGCATCCAGCTGAGGCCTTGGATGGATCATGTTACACTGAGATGGGCACAGGGGTATATGTACAATCATTTTTAGTAGTTGAACAGGAGAAGAGGATGTGGTTACTTGTGGAGGGAGAGCAGTGAGGGTGGTGGTTGAGCACCTGCAGTGAAGCTGGTTGGCTGGCTCGTCACATCTTGACTAAAAGAAAGAGATTTAGAAATTAGCTTCGCTCAGGTCATTGTGGAATGATAACCTACTTCTGGTGGCCTGGATTGGATGGAAGCATTGCGATGAAAGCGAAAACATGTTCCTCATGTCAGAAGGTTCGCAAAGTACATCAACGTTCACCTCTTCATCCGTGGGATTGACCGGAAGAGGCGTGGCAACTCATACACATGGACTTCACAGTTCCATTCAAAGACGGAATGTTTCTCATGGTAGTGGATGCTCAAAGTAAGTGGCCAGAGCTTGTCATCTTGAGGTCTACTACTGCAGGGAAGACCATTGAGATGCTTGGAGGTGTTTAGTTGGTTCGGATCGCCACTCCAACTCGTTAGCAACAACGGACCGCAGCTACTGTCCCAAGAATTGGCTACAATCCTACAGGTGAATGGCGTACAGCACATCAGGTCTGCACCATATCATCCATCTACCAACGTGCTGGCGGAGAGGATCATACAGACCATGAAATATTAAAAGCGTCTCAGGATCAAGGGACACTGCACCCAATGCTTGAACAGCTTCCTAGTATCCTACAGGAAGACACCTCACACAACCACCAAGGCTTCGCCTGCATCGCTACTCATGAAGAGATAGCTACACACAAGCTTCGACCTACTCAAACCTCCGAAAGCAAATGAGACAATACTACAGTTTACTATAGTACTTACTATATAATTCTGTAATAAACTGTAGTATACTGTAGAATATTATACTACACACTGTAGTATTTCTCGATCCTAGTAGTACTTAGTATAGCATTTTGTAGTATACTGTAGAATACTGTTGTAAATACTAAAGTATTATCCACAAAAACACTGTAAATACTACAGAAATGTCTGCAAAACCACTTCCATCCGCAAAAACACAATTGTTTTAGCTATAGTAAATACTACAGCATTTAATTTGCTATACCCTGCACATTCCCCTCCCCCATATCCCAATTTGTGCCACCCGTAAGTGAGAAACCTACATGCCCAGTATAGACCATATATTGTGTTCCCTACAGGTTATAGAAAAGAGCAGAAGCTCTGAACTACGTTCAGAACCCAGTCCTTACCTACCTGTTATGGAAAATGTGCTCTTTTAGTATTTCTCCAGTATGTTTCCTCAAGGACAAAGACCACCACTTCTATATCAAAGATAATTAAACGGAAACACTTTAGTAAATACTACAGTAATGTCCCTAAAAACTACAGTATACTATAGTCTGCAAAAACACTACAGTAAAACCTACAGTATACTACAGTTCACAAAACCAATGCAGTTATTACTATAGTATACTCCAGTAAATACTACAGTATTCACTTTTGTGTTTTTGCGGACTTCAGTCCCCACAAGACCACAGTGAATACTACAGTAAAGTCTGCAAAAACACTACAGTGAATACTATAGTATTCATACCATAGTATACACTATAGTATTTTTTTCATGTGGGATGTCAACAGGAGAGCTAAGTCAAACGTCGTGAACAAAGAGCAAGGAACTACCTTGGCTAGGAACTACCTCAACGGACCAAAGTGGGTTCCTGCTACAGTCATTGCTCAGATTGGTCCTGTGTCCTACACTGTCCAGACTGCAGAGGACTGTTGTTCATAATTGAAACTATTTGTGTAAAGGGGGAGGAGATGTTGTATATAAAGGTTGTACCTCCGTACATACCTTAGTTGTATGTAGTAGTACTTAGGTACCGTACCTACCTTAGTTGTATGTAGTAGTACTTAGGTACCGTACCTACCTTAGTTGTATGTAGTAGTACTTAGGTACCGTACCTACCTTAGTTGTGTGTAGTAGTACTTAGGTACCGTACCTACCTTAGTTGTATGTAGTAGTACTTAGGTACCGTACCTATCTTAGTTGTGTGTAGTAGTACTTAGGTACCGTACCTACCTTAGTTGTGTGTAGTAGTACTTAGGTACCGTACCTACCTTAGTTGTGTGTAGTAGTACTTAGGTACCGTACCTACCTTAGTTGTGTGTAGTAGTACTTAGGTACCGTACCTACCTTAGTTGTATGTAGTAGTACTTAGGTACCGTACCTACCTTAGTTGTATGTAGTAGTACTTAGGTACCGTACCTACCTTAGTTGTATGTAGTAGTAGTACTTAGTTGTTTGTAGTAGTACTTAGGTACCGTACCTACCTTAGTTGTATGCGCAAAGCGTCATGGGTGTTGAATGTTGAACTGATCAGTGGTGGGAAAAGTACTCAATTGTAATACTTGAGTAAAAGTAAAGATAACAGAACAGAAAATGACTCAATTAAAGTGAAAGTCACCGAGTACGACTTCAGTATTTTTACCTAGTTACTTTACACCACTGGAACTGGTCCCCGTCTCACGTTCCATCATTATTGAATTGTTATAAAGACGTGGTTATGAAGCCCACGAGACATGTTAATCACATACATTGCCAAAGCAAACATAAAGAAACATATCAAATCTCTCTCTCCCTCACAGGAAGCTGTACAAGGCGGAGAAGTTGCCCTCCCACTCCTTTGAGATTGACCATGAGGACGTGGACAAGGATGAGGTCAGGCCTGTTTTCATGGATCATATTCCCTTTAAATGCACTACTTTTGAACAGGGCCCATATGGCTCTGGTCAATAGCATTGCACTATGTAGGGAATAGGGTGTCATTCGGGACGTAGCCTGAGTATGATGAATAGTCAGAGGCCATTGATTAGCCCTACTGTTAAACTGTCATAATGCACGTCTGCTCGCATATTTCTACTCTGTTGTTTTTGGTCGAGGTCCATTGAGTACAAGCTTAATTCAATTGAATTCAACTGAGCCAGAATCAATGGCTCTCCAAAAACAATATCCTCTATGGCTCATCCAGGTTCGGCTCTGTTACAGCAGGTGTATGTTCATGACAAATTAGGCATCATAGAATGAAACGGAAGAAGAAAGTATTATATTGTATCTCGATGACATATTTAGACCTTGGTTATTGAGACATAGTTGTGCACCCTTTGTAGTGCACTACTTTTGACCAGAGCCCTATAAAGTTAGTGCGTTTCATAGAGAGTAGTTTGCCACGTGGGATGTACCCATCGAGGCTGATTTTAAAGATGCCTGTTTTGGTTTTTGCAGGACACAACGTCTTTGTCCTCGTCTAAAGGAGGGGGAGGAGGAGGAGGGATCGGTGTGTTCCGATCGGGATGGCTCTATAAAGGGAACTTCAACAGCACTGTCAACAACAGCATCACTGTTCGGGTGAGGAAGTGTGCCACAGACTCCCCCACAATACCCCCCCCCCCCCCTCTCAATTAAATTCAAAGGGCTTTATTGGCATGGGAAACATACACTATATATTGAAAGTATGTGGACACCCCTTCAAATGAGTGGATTTGGCTATTTCAGCCACACCCGTTGCTGACAGGTGTAGACAATCGAGCACACAGCCTTGCAATCTCCATAGACAAACATTGGCAGTAGAATGGCCTTACTGAAGAGCTCAGTGACTTTCAATGTGGCACCATCATAGGATGGTGTAAAGCTCGCTGCCATGGGACTCTGAACCCGTAGAAACTCGTTCTTTGGAGTGATGAATCACATGTCACCATCTGAAAGTCCGACGTGCGAATCTGGGTTTGGCGGATGCCAGGAAAACGCTACCTGCCCCAATGCATAGTGCCAACTGTAAAGTTTATTGGAGGAGGAATAATGGTCTGGGGCTGTTTTTCATGGTTTGGGCTAGGCTCCTTAGTTCCAGTTATGAGAAATCTTAACGCTACAGCATACAATGACATTCTAGACGATTCTGTGCTTCCAACTTTGGGGCAACAGTTTGGGGAAGGCCTTTTCCTGTTTCAGCATGACAATGCCCCTGTGCACAAATTGAGGTAAATACAGAAATGGTTTGTTGAGACCGGTGTGAAAGAACATGACTGGCCTGCACAGAGCCCTGACCTCAACCCCATCGAACCCTTTTGGGATGAATTGGAACGCCGACTGCGAGCAATATCGGTGCCCGACCTCACTAATGCTCTTGTGGTTAAATGGAAGCAAATCCCCGCAGCAATGTTCCAACATCTAGTGGAAAGCCTTCCCAGAAGAGTGGAAGCTGTTATAGCAGACCAACTCCATGTTAATGCCCATGATTTTGGAATGAGATGTTTGACGAGCAGGTGTTCACATACTTGTTGTAGTGTATGTTTACATTGCCAAAGCAAGTGAAATAGATTACAAACAAAAGATACATTTTCAAATTCTTTGTGGTTCTGTCTCTCGTGCTCTCTCTATGATGCCTGTCTTCCTCTCGCTCTACCTCTTGCTCTCTCTGTCTCTCTCTCTGTCTCTGATGCCTGTACTCCTCTCTTCTCCACCATCTTTTTTTTACCTCGTCGTAGGACTTTTTCCTACTACATTCCTCTTTCTCTCACACACACACTCTCACACACACACACATTTCTTGACTCTCTCTTCTCTCTATCGTCTCACTCTTTTCCTGGTCTCCCTGTCAGCCTCTCCCTCCCATTCTGTCTTCTGAAAAAGCAGACTCTTAGTCAGACCGGCCCTGCAGGGTCCTGGCACTTTTTTATGACCTCATCAGTCCCCTGTGGCTTTAAGTTATGGCCTGTCTCTTCTAAAGAGACTCTGTGTTAATGTAGAGTACCACTGGCCCAGGGCATGTCCAATTTACTGTCACACGGGTTACATATTCAGTGGTTGCGTCCCAAATGGCACCCTGTTCCCTATGTATTGCACTACAACTTACCTTTATACAGAGCCCTACCCATAGGGCCCTGGTCAAAAGTAGTGCACTTTATAGGGAATAGGGTGCCATTTGGGACAGAACCTCAGATCACGTACTGTAGTGACACGTTCAGTGATGAACGGAGGGTGTTATTGTCTGGGTTAGGGTGACTACGTCTTTATTGCCTGTAATTGATTTTGATGGGGTTGTATTTTTATTTTGATGTCCTTGTAGTCGTTCAAGAGGAGGTACTTCCAGCTGACACAGCTGACTGATAACTCCTACATCATGAACTTTTACAAAGATGAAAAGATCTCCAAAGAACCCAAGGGCTGCATCTTCCTGGACTCGTGTACCGGTGTGGTTCAGGTGGGTAGACGATGATGGAGTCCCAATAGACTGTGAAATTAGATTTGCACACACATTCGGGCACACACACACACGTGCGCATGCACAAATACATACACACACCACACATATAGATTGACACACTTGCTAGCTGTAGAACGCCACTGGCACACATTAAAACCAGTTCCCTATAGACTATCCAATCGAGGAGCTCGGAGTGTTGCAACTTTCCCTAGCTAAGACTCTTGAGAGGAAATAAACTGAACAAAAATATAAACGCAACACTCCGAGTAAAGTGTTGTGTTGGTAAAGTGAAGTAAAGTGTTGGTCCCATGTTTCATGAGCAGAAAAACAAAATCCTAGAAATGTTTCATACGCTCTAAAATATTATTTCTCTCACAGATTTGTTTACAACCCTGTTTGTGAGCAGTTCTCCTTTGCCAAGATAATCCATCCACCTGACAGGTGTGGCATATCAAGAAGCTGATTAAACAGCTGAGGAGTATTTCTGTCTGTACTAAAGCCCTTTTGTGGGGGAAAACTCATCCTGATTGGCTGGGCATGGCTCCCCAGTGGGCGGGCCTATGCCCTCCCAGGCCCACCCATGGCTGCACCCTTGCTTAGTGATGGGAAATCCATAAATTAGGGACTAATTCAAGTATTTTAATTGACTGATTTCTACTGTAACTCAGTAGAAACGTTTTTTCTTCAGTATAGGTGTAGTCAGGTCTATAAATGCAGCAGGAAGGCTACCAAAGAACTCTTAACTGCATCCCAAATGGCACTGAATTTCCTTACATAGTCCACTACTTATGACCAGAGCCCTATGGGTTATTGTAACACAATGTTACAATACGGATACGATACGGTAAGATACGATAGGAGATTTCACAGACGCAGCTAGTCGTGCACCACCCAAATGCACAAAATTCCCTCATTTACTAGACTTGTCTGTCAAAGCACTGTGCGAACTAACACTAACCAAAACACCCCCTGTAGAACAACCGTCTGAGGAAGTACGCCTTTGAGCTGAAGATGAACGAGGTGACGTACTTCGTGCTGGCGGCGGAGAGCGAGCAGGACATGGAGGAGTGGATCAGTACCTTGACCCGGATCCTTCAGATCAGCCCCAACGACGGCCCCACCCCACTGACGCAGCTGGACCGTAAGAATGTAGACCTCATCGACACACGGCATGGTGAGTACTCTGGACCTCCATACAGATTCAGGATCAGCTTCCCCTCCCCCAATCCTAACCGTTACCATTAGTGGGGGAAATGCTAAACTCACCCAAGATCAGTGTCTAGATGCAACTTCACCCTACATCTACTCTGGACCTGGTTCCGGTTTATTTGGACACCGAGTAGTAAAACATTTCGCAACGGATAATGAGAAAAAGTGTTTCTTATTTTGACGGGCCCAGATAGTACCTCACTTCATATTGAACCGTTTTTCTTCCGTGTGCCTACTGAACACGACCCTGATGATGAGAAGAGACACACGCATCGTAACGTGTCCTGAAAACAAGACTTGAAAACAACATCTTAAGGAAGATGTTCCCTGACCGTTTGCTGTCTCCCCCCCAAATTTTTTTTTAATGTAGTATCACTGAGTTTCATAGAAAATAACTTATGGGAGCAGCAAATGCTGAGTGGACATATTCCTCTTTTTTTTCTACTTAGATCCTGACACCCAAGCCTCATAGCCCCAGAGCGGGAGAGGAAAGAGTAGAGGAGAGGAGTTTCGAATATAGATTAGAATATGCCCACCAGAACCCTAGCCTGGTTCCAGATCTGTTTGTGCTGTCTAGCCAACTTCTTATGTATTCGGCTTGACAATGACCATAGGAGTTGGTAAGACAGCACAAACAGACCTGGGACCAGGCTATCATATCCCTCGGGTTGATTACAGAACCATAACAGTGAAATAACATCATACTTAACGAAGTGGCGGAACACATTTGCTGTAGTTGAAGTCTGGTATTCATAATGGCTGTAGGATATTCTGCCATGGCTAAGTTGAGACTTAATGTGCGGTGACTTGATCCTCATTGTTAGTGTTCCAGCAGGAGATTAGACCGGACACAAGGCAAAACACTCCACCTTGGTTTTTATAGCTTAAACGTAGTTATAAAAATAAAAAAATCCTCGGTGTGGAATATAACCAAACAAATTGCACACACCGCCCTGGACCATGGAGAATTGAGGTTGTGAAAACGACTACGAATGACGTAATAGCCGTAGTCATCATGGTTCTGTGTTCACGGTACTAGCATGATGTTAAATCAAGTCCGGTGTACTAACTGACCTGAGCCTTATTAGCCATTAAGCTCCATATAATATCACCTGGAGGTGGTGTGGTGTACAGTTTCATCAGCCGCGCTGGCCGGTGGAGCTCCCAGGGCTAATCCAGAAACGAACAACAAGTCATGCTTAGTTAGTTACTATCCTGGAGTAGGAGTAGTTGGGGCTATTCAACAGTCTGATGATCTGGGGGTAGAAGCTGTTTGCCATTCTGTTAGTTTGAGCCATGATGCTCTTGTATTGCCCGTGTCTGAGTGATGGTGCTCCTGTAGAACACTGTTTGGGCCCTTGGGGACAGGCTTCATTTCTTCAGCCTCCTGACAGTTGTAAAAAACAACATTTTGTTGAATAGGCCTCTTAAAATGAGACCGTAATTAAAATGTTCAACATAGGTATCTTTCAAAATTCTGTAGTATAATGTAAGAAGTCTTAAAAACACTAAAGAAGTAAAGAAAAGGCCTTATTCATCACAGTGTCCATGTGGTTTGACCATTTCAGCTCCTCTGAGATGCAGTGGCGGTTCTGGGGGGGGGGGCAGTGCCCCTGTGACAACAATTTTGGACCCCCTTGTGGCCCTCCTAAATGTGGAGTATGAAATCATTTTTACATAACACATTTTTGCTATCGTTCTTTTTTTAAATCCGTTATGAGACAGTGGCAACGATGATGATTATGAACATGGTCTTTTGCCTGCTAATGCCTGCAATGCAGTGAAGAAAACGATATGACAACAATAACGTCTAATGTAACTGGCCCCTCTAACAGTACAACTGGCCCCAGCTTGGCCCCCCCAGTTGAAATGGTCTAGAACCGCCACTGCTGAGATGTCTAATCGTTTCATTCCGAACAGAACCACTGTTCTGACCAGAAAAATAAAGTTCTGAACCTTTTAAAATAACAGTTCTCTTCTGGAGCAGTATGGATCACTTTTGTTCCCGGTTCCATTTCGGTTCCTTGAAAAATGACTTGTTTTCGGTTCTGTTCCCTGAACCGGTTCCAACCCTTGGGACGAGGTAATGTTGCCGACCTTCACCACCTGGGTGCGGCCTGTCAGGAAGTCCAGGACCCACTTGCATTGGGAGGAGTTCAGTCCCAGGGCTGTGAGCTTTATGGTGAGCTTAGAGAGCACTATGCTATTGAAGGCCGAGCTGTAGTCGATCAACAGCATCCTCACATATGCATTCTTCTGGTCCAGATGGGTGAGGGCAGTGTGCAGTGCAATGGCGATTTCGTCGTCCGTGGATCTGTCGGGACGGTATTCGAATTCGAGGGGGTGGAGTGTGTCAGGGGAGGGAGGAGGTTATGTGGTCTTTGACTCTCGAAGCACTTCAGGATGACGGAAGTGAGTGCTACGGGACGGTAGTCATTCAGTTCAGTTACTTTCCCTTTCTTGAGCACAGAGATGATGGCTAGAGAGAGTTTGAAAATGTCAGGAAACACAACAACTAGCTGGTCTGCACATGCTCTGAGGGCGCGGCTAGGGACGCCATCTGGGCTGCCAGCTTTGCGAGGGTTAACACGTTTGAATGACTTACATTTGATTTATTTATCTTATTTTACCTTTAATTAACTAGGCAAGTCAGTTAAGAACATATTCTTATTTTCAATGACGGCCTAGGAACAGTGGGTTAACTGCCTTGTTCAGGGGCAGAACGACAGATTTTTACCTTGTCAGCTCAGGGATTCGATCTTGCAACCTTTCGGTCCAAGTCCAACGCTCTAACCACTAGAGCGTTGGACTTGAACTTCCTCCTACCGTAAGCACGTAGCCCTTGTTGTCCTCAGGGGCTCTCCTCGGCAGCTCAGAGTCGTTTTGCACGAACCGTGAGAAAAAGGTGTCTAGCTGTCTTTTTGTCATCCGTGATCGTTAGAAACCCCTGCCACATACGCCTCGTATCCGACCCGCTGACTTGCTCCTCCACTTTCTCCCTATACTTGTGTCTCGCCATCTTGATCGATCTTCGTAGGTCGTATTTGTTCTGTTTAACCATGCAATGAGAGAAGAGGTGCAGCATCAGCAGACCTAATACACATTCAGGGCTCTGCACTACTTCTGCTCTTTCTGTCTTTTTCTCTCTCTCTCTCTCTCTCTCTCTCTCTCTCTCTCTCTCTCTCTCTCTCTCTCTCAATTCAATTCAATTCAATTCAAGGGGCTTTATTGGCATGGGAAACATGTGTTAACATTGCCAAAGCAAGTGAGGTAGATAATATACAAAAGTGAAATAAACAATACAAATTAACAGTAAACATTACACATACAGAAGTTTCAAAACAAAAAAGACATTGCAAATGTCATATTATATATATACAGTGTTGTAACAATGTACAAATGGTTAAAGCACACAAGTTAAAATAAATAAGCATAAATATGGGTTGTATTTACAATGGTGTTTGTTCTTCACTGGTTGCCCTTTTCTTGTGGCAACAGGTCACAAATCTTGCTGCTGTGATGGCACACTGTGGAATTTCACCCAGTAGATATGGGAGTTTATCAAAATTGGATTTGTTTTCGAATTCTTTGTGGATCTGTGTAATCTGAGGGAAATATGTCTCTCTAATATGGTCATACATTGGGCAGGAGGTTAGGAAGTGCAGCTCAGTTTCCACCTCATTTTGTGGGCAGTGAGCACATAGCCTGTCTTCTCTTGAGAGCCATGTCTGCCTACGGCGGCCTTTCTCAATAGCAAGGCTATGCTCACTGAGTCTGTACATAGTCAAAGCTTTCCTTAAGTTTGGGTCAGTCACAGTGGTCAGGTATTCTGCCACTGTGTACTCTCTGTTTAGGGCCAAATAGCATTCTAGTTTGCTCTGTTTTTTTGTTAATTCTTTCCAATGTGTCAAGTAATTATCTTTTTGTTTTCTCATGATTTGGTTGGGTCTAATTGTGCTGTTGTCCTGGGGCTCTGTGGGGTGTGTTTGTGTTTGTGAACAGAGCCCTAGGACCAGCTTGCTTAGGGGACTCTTCTCCAGGTTCATCTCTCTGTAGGTGATGGCTTTGTTATGGAAGGTTTGGGAATCGCTTCCTTTTAGGTGGTTGTAGAATTTAATGGCTCTTTTCTGGATTTTGATAATTAGTGGGTATCGGCCTAATTCTGCTCTACATGCATTATCTCTCTCTCTCTCTCTCTCTCTCTCTCTCTCTCTCTCTCTCTCTCTTTCTTTTTCTTTCTTTCTCTATTCCCCCTCCCCCCCCCCTCTCTCTCTCTCCCTCCTACCCACCCACCCCTGAAAGAAAACAGCTGTCTATTTCCATTCCTCTCTTTGTGTGGGGCCTCTTTTACAGTACCACATAAAAGGTTGACCTACACTAGCTGAATGGAGGGATGGTAGTGAAAGGATAAACACATACAGTAAGCTCCATTAGAGGCCAGGGAAGGCCAGTGTGAGAGAGAGAGAGCGCTCCCCTACTCCCCCTCCCCTCCCCTCTCCTCCCCACCTCTACCCCTCTCAGAACACACTCAGGTATGGCGGCTTCCATGACAACAGCCTTGCAGTCTCCCTCTCATTCTATAGCCGTCATTGAAGACCAGTGGAAATGAGCCAATATTAAAAACAAGAATGGTAGACATGAATTTCACCGGAGGTATTGACTGTAACTGTCTGTCTCTTTCCCTACCAGATGTCTGTGATCTGTCTCTAAGCGACGTGTGTTTACCTGAGAATGAAGAGACGACAGAGAGCGGCATCAACCCTGAGCTGGCCAAGGTGGGTGTGTGGAGATGTAATTTGACCCGTAAAAATGATCAATGCTTCTACTTGTATTATGCTAATTTCAAATCAAATTGTATTTGTCACATGCGCCGAATACAACAGGTGTAGGTAGACCTTACAGTGAAATGCTTACTTACAAGCCCTTAACCAACAATGCAGTTTTAAGAAAATAACAACAAAAAAAGGCAACAGACAAGAATAACAAATGATTAAAGAGCAGCAGTAAATAACAATAGCGGGGCTATATACAGGGGGTACCGGTACAGAGTCAATGTCAATGTGTGGGGACACATGTGTCGAGGTAATTGAGGTAATATGTACATGTAGGTAGAGTTATTAAAGTGACTATGCATAGATAATAACAGAGAGTAGCAGCAGCGTTCCATAAGGTGGATGGGGGGGGGGGTGCAATACAAATAGTCTGGGTAGCCTTTTGATTAGCTGTTCAAGAGTTTTATGGCTTGGGGGTAGAAGCTATTTAGGAGCCTTTTGGACCTAGACTTGGTGCTCCGGTACCATTTGCTGTGCGGTAGCAGAGAGAACAGTCTATGACTAGGGTGGCTGGAGTCTTTGACAATTTTTAGGGCCTTCCTCTGACACCGCCTGGTATAGAGGTCCTGGATGGCAGGAAGCTTGGCCCCGGTGATGTACTGGGCCGTACGCACTACCCTCTGTAGTGCCTTGCGTTTGGAGGCCAAGCAGTTGCCATACCAGGCAGTGATGCAACCCGTCAGAATGCTCTCGATGGTGCAACTGTAAAACCTTTTGAGGATCTGATGAACCATGACAAATCTTTTCATTCTCCTGAGGGGGAATAGGTTTTGTTGTGCCCTCTTCACGACTGTCTTGGTGTGCTTTGGACCATGTTAGTTTGTTGGTGATGTGGACGCCAAGGAACTTAAAGCTCTCAACCTGCCCCACTACAGCTCCGTCGATGAGAATGGGGGCGTACTCGGTCCTCCTTTTCCTGTAGTTCTCCTTTAGTACATATTCTGTATATTCTGTATTTTATTTGTGGGGATATCTTCTCTCTTTCTCTCTCTCTCAGTATTTCTCTGAAACTGAGGAGGTGGTCCGATCGGCCAGAAGAGAAGAGAGGCTCAACCTGTTCTCCCTGGACCCTGACACCCCGGTAGGTAGTGTTTAGGGGTTAATAGCCTGACACTCTAGGTACACTATAGGGGTTAACACACCTTGTGCAGAACTGTTGGTGGTACAGCACTGCACATTTCACCTGTCAATTAAGTACTCTTAGGTCAGGGATGGTAATCTCTGTCCCAGGAGGGCCTCTGTGTCTGCAGGCTTCTGGTCCAGACCCGTGCTTACACACCACATTCAACTTCAGCCCACTGCCCACTGATAGTCCAATTGTGTGTCCCTCCTCTGGTGCTGTCTGGTTGTGTGTCAGGTGTTGAGGAGTCCGCGGGAGGAGTACCCTAGGGGTGAGGGCCCCCCAATCCGTCCCTTCGAGGAGAAGCTGGGGAGGAGGCTGATGATCGCCTGTGGATCCCTCAACCTGACGCTGCAGGGCTGCATCAATGAGACCGAGGCTGGTCCTGTCACCAATGTGAGACCCCGTTAAAACCTCAAGTACACCACTACCATCTCATGCTCACTTGCACACGCACAGTTCTCCGCAGCTTAAAGGTAGACTTAGCATGATGACGTTGGAACTAACAGCGCCACAGTTATTGAGATGAGCTCATGCGTTACATAACTGATAGTGCTCAATGGTCTTAACACTTTTCACTCTGTTGTTTACTGTGCCGCGATGGATGATCCTAGATCAGCTATTGAGTGCAGTGGTCACTGGAAAAATGAATAGCGTTACTTTTTTTGAATGATTTGCTTGGTGCAATACGCATTCGCTAACGTGTACGGGAGTAGGAATAAGTGGTTTGAATAGTAATCAACCTGCCTACAAATAGTTTGAAGTACAGTAGAACAACATAGCAAGCATGTCAAAGCTGTGTGCTAGAAAACCTTGGTGAAGCCCTGGTGCTCATCACATGTAATGTATCCCCATCAGATTGAGCCCTTCTTTGTGACTGTGGCCCTGCTGGATGTGCGTGAGGGGAGGAAGGTGTCGGCCGACTTCCATGTTGACCTGAACCACGAGACGGTGCGGCAGATGCTGGGCGGGGCTGGGTCGGGAGGGCCCGGGGCGGGGCAGGAGAATGGACTGAGCTCCCCTGCAGAGAAGAGACCTGGAGACTGTCATCTCAGCCTGGACCTGGACGACTGGCTCCGTTTCCCCAAACAGGTAGGCTACAGCAACGCTCCGGAGGAAGTTTCCCCAAGGGGCAGATCTAGGATCAGTTTCAGCAACGAAGAGGGGATGGGGCAGAACTGGGAATGTCATAGGGAGATAAGAGAGATACTTACTCCTTTCTTTTGCGTGTGTGCGTGTGTACGCAGGCCATCTTCTCAGTGACAAACCCCCACACGGACATTGTTCTAGTGGCGAGGGTGGAGAAGGTGCTGATGGGAAATATTGCCGTGGGAACAGAGCCGTACATCAAAAACACAGACTCCAGCAAGGTGACGCAACTCTACATCACAGTTAAATTCTCTCTAACTACCACCCCTCACCTTTATAGCTTATTACCTATGGGTAGGTTTGCAAAATTCGGGTAACTTTCCCCAAATTCCAATTTTTCCCAGAAATGTATTTATTTATTTAATTGAAGTTTTGCGGGATGGAATCTCTTGAGATGCACAATCTCGTTTTCAAGTGTCCAAAAAAACAAAAACTAACAATACTTAGAAACAAGAATAATATGGCAAATACTTTGTAATAATAATAATATCAATGAAATAACAATAATAAAAAACTAAAACTTACGTTAACAGCTAAAAAAAGAAAGAAATTCTTATAGACTTGCAACTAATAAAAACTACAAATCTAGGTTAGAGATATCTCGGAATCAGGAGGTAATGAGCAGAAAATCTATGAATCTTCCAACCAGGAAAAAATGTGACATTTGGGGAAATTACAGGAATTGTGTAACTCTACCTATGGACAAGGGAGTTGGTGTGTAGAACAATGTACAGTAAAACACCGCTTGTTTCCCCCAGGCCCTTAGTAGTGAAACAGCGGTATGCACAACCTTTACAGGGTCTTTCCAGTGAGACTTCTTGTAAAGCTCTATTTACTATTTAAATTCCCCTTAATCACACAGGAAATCAGTTGGTTTGGAAATACATTTTTTCCTCATAGATTTTCCAAGATTCTTTTCCAAGATGCCCCCATAGAATTCCACGGAGTGAAATCCTGGCGTATGTTTGGGAAGTTGAGTGGATGAGCAGACGGGAGCGCTGCGCCTCCTGCCAGGTTCATGACACACCCCTGTTGATTTAGACTTGCAATTTATCTACGTCGAGGATCATTTATTTCTGTGTTTTCCGAAACCCACCGGCAGACTTCAAGAATATCAACAATGCTGCCCCTTTTTAAAGTAATGTTTCCTTCTCTCTGACTCTCACTCTCTTTCTCTCTCCCCCACTCTGCACCCCTCTCTCTCCATCTCTCTCTCTCTCTGTTCCTGTCCCTTTGAAGACGGTTCAAAAGATGCTGAAATCCAACAAGCAGTTCTGCAGTAAACTGGGGAAGTACCACATGCCCTTTGCCTGGTGCATCAGGTGAGGGACACTGAGCCACACTGTGTTTTCTGGTATCCTACTCACTCCATATCCAATTACCTTTTCTCCCTTAATGATCAAACTGCATCACACGGATGTCTATAAAGGTGTAGGTAATTGATAAGTATCTTACACTCTAAACTATTTTCCTGTCTGTCTGTCTTGTCTGTGCATCCGTCCATCTATCTGTCTCGTTTGTTCTGCCTGTCTGTCTTGTCTTTCTGTCTGTCTCAGGTCTGTGTTTAAGGACAACCAGGGGACGGTGGACCGGGAGTCTCGCTTCTCGCCCCTCTTCAAACAGGAGAGCAACAAGATCTCCACCGAAGATCTCATCAAGCTGGTGTCTGAGTACAGGAGGTAGGGCACCGAAAAGACATCAAGATTGCGTCCCAAATGGCCTATTCCCTATTTAGTGCACAACATTTGACCAGAGCCCATAGGGCTCTAGTTGAAAGTAGTTTACTATATAGGGAATAGGTTGCCATTTGGGATGCAAATACTGTCAGTTCAACCAATGGTCCAGATCCCTTTTTAGGTCATAATTAGGTTGTAGAGTTTGTCATGACCACCTAACCTGACCTGGAAAACTCCTGGCCCTAGTCATAGGGTGCTCACTGCTCACCCATTCCTTGGCTCTCTCTGTATCTTTGCAGGGCTGAGAAGACCAGCAAACTGCAGACCATTCCAGGGAACCTGGACATCACAGTGGACTATGTCCCTATGGAGCATCCAAGTTAGTCCAACACTTTTATGTTCTCTTTTTTTCTCTTTCTCACTTCGACAACCCTCATGTCTCCCTTTCTCGTTCTCTCTCTCTCTCTTTCTTTTCTCTTTCCCTCTCTCTCTGTACCTCTCGCCTCTTTATCTCTCTTTCTACCCCTCCCTCTCTCCCTCTCCCTCTCTCTCTCTCTCTACTGTTGATAGCCATCAGTGTTACAGGTATTACAAATGTCTTCTCTCTCTCTTTCGCTCTCTCTTTATTTTCTCTCTCTCTCTCTCTCTACGCTCCCCTCTCCATCTCTATTTCTACCCCTCTGTCTCCCTCTCGCTTTACTGTTTCTCTATCTCTCTTTCTACCTCTCTCTCTACCTCTCTCTCTACTTTTGATAGCCATCAGTGTTACATGTATTACATATGTCCCCTCTCTCTCTCTCTCTCTCTCTCTCTCTCTCTCTCTCTCTCTCTCTCTGTCTCTCTGTCTCTCTCTCTCTGTCTCTCTGTCTCTCTGTCTCTCTCTGTCTGTCTGCAGACTGTGTGACGTCATCCTATGTGCCCGTCAAGCCCTTCGGGGACTGCAGCCAGCACCAGGCCACCGTGGAGGTGGAGGAGTTTGTCCAGGACTCCACCAAGTTCACCCAGCCACACCACGTCTACAAGAACCACGTCTACATCTACCCCCGACACCTCAAATACGACAGCCAGAAGAGCTTCGCCAAGGTACCGTACACACCCAAACCCACACACCACTTAAATTTTTTTTTTAAATGATTTATTATTAACCCCTCCACCAGGAGGATAAATATCTTCGTTTTTTTTACAGCTTTTCTGCCACATATACATACATTTTACATATACATTTTACATATACATGGTACTTTTATATAAAGCAGTCACATAACAATAATACATTACCAAAACATAAGCTCTTTAATCCCACCCCCTCAGCCACTCTCAGCCCATCCCACCTATCACCATAGACCTTGTTTGGTTTCCATGTACCATATATTTTTCAATTGTGCTGTGATGTTTTACAAAACAAATGTACCTTTCTAATCACATATTATCCACAGATTGTGAGCTAAAGATGAAAACCTTTCCTACGAGTATTATTATATTATTTATTGACTGACTATGGCTTTCCAGATCGCCCAACACTGCTATTTGTAATGTTAATTTTAAGTGCATGTTGATTTTTTAACCCTTCCTGAACCTGTGCCCAGAAACAAGCTACATCGGGGCAATACCAGAATACATGATCTAGTGATTCTGTCTCTTCACAGCAAAATCTACAGAGCTGAGATTGTTGTATGCCCCATATATATAGCATTCTGTTGGTGGCAAGAATTTTATATAATAATTTAATTAATAATTTAAATGGAAAAACTCGAAGTGTTGAATCAAGTGTAGTTTTTTTGTACCAGTTCATAAAACCATCTCTTCCCATTTATTTTGCAACCTGTATGGTGCAGCTGTCAACATTTTTGTCCTCAGATGAAACTGGTATATTTTTCTATTTATGCCAGTTCCTTTCAGCCAATGTGTATCTTTAATATATTGGCGGCAAACAAGTTCCCTACCTTCTCCCTTTTCCACTTGCCTCCTCCATTTTTGTGGTAGTGCTGCAATCAGTTGGTTGAAAGTTTGGATTGAGCAGATATTCCCATATATTTTTGATAACTGAATGTGACATAACTCCTCCGTTTCTATTCATAATATCATTAATAAATATAATTTAAAAAATTTTAATTCCATAAAGAATGTTTTTTTTATTAATCAGTATATTTGAGTTTAACCATATCATTTGTTGTAATATTTGTTCTCTCTTTTCTGGAAGATAAAACTGAAATTGTAACCAGCTTTGTATGGCTTGTTTGAGAAAGAGCGATACTTTAAACAAAATTTCATTTTCAATTAGTCAGAAATTATAAGTTGTAATCTGTATACAGGCAAAAAAGGCAATTTTTGAACAAAGGATGAGCTTTTCTTAATAATCTACTGGAGAACCATTTTGGGTTTAGGTATAACTTATGTATGAGTGAAGCTTTTAATGAGAGGATTAAAGCATTAATATTTTATAATTTTAGCCTCCCAAACTCATATTCATTATACACTGCTCAAAAAAATAAAGGGAACACTTAAACAACACAATGTAACTCCAAGTCAATCACACTTCTATGAAATCAAACTGTCCACTTAGGAAGCAACACTGATTGACAATAATTTTCACATGCTGTTGTGCAAATGGAATAGACAAAAGGTGGAAATTATAGGCAATTAGCAAGACACCCCCAAAAAAGGAGTGATTCTGCAGGTGGTGACCACAGACCACTTCTCAGTTCCTATGCTTCCTGGCTGATGTTTTGGTCACTTTTGAATGCTGGCGGTGCTCTCACTCTAGTGGTAGCATGAGTTAAGTTAATTTATAATTTTTGAGATGTGAATACCAAGTATGTCTACTTCACCATCTGCCTATCTTATTGATAAACTACAAGGTAGTGTAAACAATGTATTTTTTATCAATCCAATATGTAATATGGTACACTTGTCATAATTAGTTTTAAGCCATAGAGGCTAGAAAAGGGATAAAGATCTTCAATGAGACTGTGCAGGGATCCAGATTGCGGACTTAAGAAAAAACTAGAGTCATCGGCATACATTGACACTTTTGTTTTTATCCCCTGGAATTCTAACCCCTTGATGTTCTTGTAGAATCTAATTTTAATAGCTAGTTTTTCAATGGCCATAATAAATAGATATGGAGACAATGGACAGCCTTGTTTTACTCCTCTTTAAAGTTCAATACTTTCTGAGAAGTAACCATTATTGACTATTTTACATCTGGGGTTGCTATACATAACTTTAACCCATTGTATAAGAGATTCACCAAAATGTAAGTCATCCAGGCATTTATATATAAATTCTTGTCGTACTTTATCAAACATCACTTGTGATATATACTAGATATACTCAGAAATATCATGGCAAGGAAACCTATATACTGGTATTGTGATACTGGTATTGTGAAAACTGTACTAGATACGAAGGAAAGGACATGTAGTAGACACACAAGTCACACTGTACATATATGGGACCTCTTTGCAGACACGCATGAAATACTGTATGCTCACAAATCTAACAACGCCATTTTCATTCACAGGCTCGTAACCTTGCAGTCTATGTGGAGTTTCGGAGTTCAGATGAGGAAATTGCCAAACCTTTGAAGGTGTAGTATCTTCTCAATATCTTCTTTGTCATTGATTGAATTTAGGGTATCATGGTGGATTTTTTGAAAAACGTCACTTTTCTCTTCATTTGTTTTTTTTACTTGTTGCCTCAGTGCATATACGGCAAGCCTGGGGGTCCAGTTTTCACCACAGCAGCCTGCTCCACGGTCCTTCATCACTCCCAGAACCCAGACTTCTATGATGAGGTGAGTGTGGAATGAGAGTGTTGAAGATGTGTATGGCTAGGGGGAGAGGAATGGGAAGAGATTGATTGGAAGGGGCATGTGCAGGGCTCTAATTGCCTGGTAGCCAGTTTTGTTTGTGCTTAGGCCAACTCTTCTGATGCTCATTATCATGAATGAGAGAGGCTGAAGCACAATCAGACATGTGCATACCAGGCTAGAGCCCTCACCGTGTAGTGGCAGGTGTAGGATAAAGTTGCCCCAAGATGCTGATCTTAGGTCAGTTTTGCATTTCCCCCACTAATGGTTAGGGTTAGGATTGGGGGAAGGGGAAGATTATACTAGATCTCTACCCAGGTGAAACTTCACCACGGAACTTAGTTGCTCAGTTGATTGTTTCACCACTGTGACACCAGTTCTGCCACTTGTGTCAATAAATATATATATATATTGTACCAGTCAAAAGTTTGGACACACCTACTCATTCAAGGGTTTTTCTTTATGTTTACTATTTTCTACATTGTAGAATAATAGTAAAGACATCAAAACTATGAAATAACACATATGGAATCATGTAGTAACCAAATATTTTATATTTGAGATTCTTCAAAGTAGCCACCCTTTGCCTTGATGACAGCATTGCACACTCTTGGCATTCTCTCAACCAGCATCATGAAGTAGTCACCTGGAATGCATTTCAATTAATAGGTGTGCCTTGTTAAAAGTTAATTTGTGGAATTTATTTCCTTCTTAATGCGTTTGAGACAATCAGTTGTGTTGTGACAAGGTAGGGGTGATATACAGAAGATAGCGCTATTTGGTAAAAGACCAAGTCCATATTATGGCAAGAACAGCTCAAATTAGCAAAGAGAAATGACAGTCCATCACTAAACACTTCGAAAGTTTCTTTAAGTGCAGTCGCAAAAACCATCAAGCGCTATGATGAAACTGGCTCTTATGAGGACCGCCACAGGAAAGGAAGACCCAGAGTTACCTCTGCTGCAGAGGATAAGTTCATTAGAGTTACCAGCCTCAGAAATTGCAGCCCAAATAAATGCTTCACAGAGTTCAAGTAACAGATACATCTCAACATCAACTGTTCAGAGGAGACTGCGTGAATCAGGCCTTCATGGTCGAATTGCTGCAAAGAAAGCACTACTAAAGGACAACAATAACAATAAGAGACTTGCTTGGGCCAAGAAACACGAGCAATGGACATTAGACCGGTGGAAATTTGTCCTTTGGTCTGATGAGTACAAATTTGAGATTGTTGGTTCCAACCGCTGTGTCTTTGTGAGACGCAGAGAAGGTGAACGGATGATCTCTACATGTGTGGTTCCCACTGTGAAACAAGGAGGAGGTGTGATGGTGCTTTTCTGGTGACACGGTCAGTGATTTATTTAGAAATCAAGGCACACTTAACCAGCATGGCTACCACAGCATTCTGCAGCGATATGCCATCCCATCTGGTTTGCGCTTAGTGGGACTATCATTTGTTTTTAACCTGACAATGACCCAACACACCCCCCGGCTGTGTAAGGGCTATTTGACCAAGAAGGAGAGTGCTGGAGTGCTGTATCAGATTAACTGGCCTCCACAATCACCCGACCTCAACCCAATTGAGATGGTTTGGGCTGAGTTAGGCCACAGAGTGAAGGAAAAGCAGCCAACAAGTGCTCAGCATATGTGGGAAGCATTCCAGGTGAAGCATTCCAGGTGAAGCTGGTTGAGAGAATGCCAAGCGTGTGCAAAGCTGTCATCAAGACAAAGGGTGGCTACTTGAAGAATCTCAAATATAAAATATATTTTGTTTTTTTAACACTTTTTTGGTTACTACATGATTCCAAATGTGTCATTTCATAGTTTTGATGTCTTCACTATTATTCTACAATTAAGAAAATAGTAAAAAATAAAGAAAAACCATTTCATGAATATGTGTGTCCGAATTTTTGACTGGTACTGTACATTATAATTTTTTTAATATATTGAGGCTTTTGTTAAATGCACTTTAAATAATTTGTGATTTTCATTTTTTTGCCTGTTTCTGAAATGGTCCTTTGTGTCATCCTCTGTGTCCCAGGTGAAGATTGAGTTGCCCACCCAGCTCCACGAGAAGCACCATCTACTCTTCTCCTTCTACCATGTGACCTGTGACATCAACGCCAAGACCAACTCCAAGAAGAAGGAGGCCCTGGAGACCCCAGGTAGGGAGGAAGGAGAAATACTGTGATCCTTTGTGGCTCAGTTGGTAGAGCATAGTGTTTGCGACGCCAGGGTAATGGGTTTGGTTCCCGCTTGGGCCAGCAGTCCAAAAATGTATGGATAAAAGCATCTGTTAGATGGCATATATGTCTTTGAGGCAAGTTTGTCAATGGATTGGATGGTAGCTAGTCGGTGTTCGCTTATCACTGTGCAGCAACATCGCCTCGATACTGTTGTGATTGTGTTATTGAATTCTGGAGTGTGATGGTGCACGTCTACAGGCCAATACTACTGTGCTCTTGCTTCTGATTGAGCTTGCTGTAAAAAATACTTTGTGACAACTGCTGATATAACAAGGGCTTTATTAAAACATTTCATTGATTGATTTACACATTACACACAGTATAGTGTTTTCCCATGTGTTCTTTCTCCTGTGTGTGTGTGTGTGTGTGTGTGTGTGTGTGTGTGTGTGTGTGTGTGTGTGTGTGTGTGTGTGTGTGTGTGTGTGTGTGTGTGTGTGTGTGTGTGACTGCAGTGGGCTACTCGTGGCTGCCTCTGCTCAGAGAGGGTCGCCTGGCCTCACAGGATTTCAACATCCCTGTGGCCTGTAGCCTGCCCCCTGGATACCTGCTCGTCAAAGAACCTGGATCTACTAAGGTAGAGGAGAGAAGGAGGGAGGGAGGGACGGAGGGGTGAGATGAATGGAAGGGAGGGAAGGAGAGAGAGAGAGAGAGGGGGAGAGAGAGAGAGAGAGAGAGAGAGAGAGAGAGAGAGAGGGAGAGAGAGAGAGAGAGAGAGAGAGAGAGAGAGAGAGAGAGAGAGAGAGAGAGAGAGAGAGAGAGAGCGAGGAGAGAGTGAGAGAGTGAGAGAGAGAGGAGAGTGAGAGAGAGTGAGCAGCAGAAGTGTTAAGCAAGCATGGATCTCCTTGGTGCTCAGTGACCCTTCCTCCCTCTCTCCCCCCAGAACGGCTCAGATCTGAAGTGGGTGGACGGAGGTAAGCCCATATTCAAGGTCTCCACCAACGTCCTCTCCACAGTCTATACTCAGGTAAGAGTCTGGACTTACCCTGCCACTCCATGAAACCACCACAAGTTAAAAAGATACATCTTATTTAACCAACCTTTAACGGGTTTCAACTCCAGCAAGTCAATCCTTGTTATCCCATTGTGATATTTAGGATTGCGCCCCAAATGGCAACCTATTCCCTATCTTGTGCACGCACTACTTTTGTCCATAGGGCTCTGGTCAAAACTAGTGCACTATGTAGGGAATAAGATGCCTTTTGGGATGCAGATTTAGTTTGCTCCTGGATTTAGTCCTCATGTCCTGTGCACAGTCTATCACTCAGTGATGGTGGTTCTGGTTGTGACTGTGTCTTCTCTCCTTGATCGCCAGGACCCCCACCTGAACCGCTTCTTCCAACAGTGCCAAAAACGAGACACGGACCTCTCCCAATCACCTACCTCAAACTTCCTCAACTGCCTAAAGGTCTGGAGAAACGAAGGGAGGGAGGGAGGATAGAGAGATGACTTCGCATCTTTCCGTTCTGCATTTCACTCACATACTATACAACCCTTCACTGACCGTCTTTCCCCTCTCTCTCTCTCTCTCTCTCTCTCTCTCTCTCTCTCTCTCTCTCTCTCTCTCTCTCTCTCTCTCTCTCTCTCTCTCTCTCTCTCTCTCTCTCTCTCTCTCTCTCTCTCTCTCTCTCTCTCTCTCTCTATATCCTCACTCTGTCTCTGACTACCTCTCTCTCTCTCTCTCTCTCTATCCTCGCTCTGTCTCTGACTACCTCTCTTTCTCTTTATTCTCTCTCCCACAGGGCTTACTGAGCATTGAGAAGATTCCAGTGATAATTCGTTTCCTGCCTGTGCTCTTCAACCAGCTGTTCAAGGTCCTCACCCAGAACGACAACGACGAAGTCACCACCACCACCACCAGGTAGGATGAGGCACTGCAGGCCACGGACCACTCTCACTGCCACCGGATCATGCAGGAATACATGTTGCCAGAATTCATATTGCCAACTATTAATGTTGCCAGATAATGATGATGACTGAGTGACCACCTTGTGTTTCACCAGGGTGCTGGTCCACATTGTTGCCAAGTGCCATGAAGAAAACCTAGACCACTACCTGCACTCCTACATAAAGGTATGGTGCTCATTTCATTGCAGGAAGAGCGAGGCTCCGATTCTGCAGTTGTTTACCCCGGTGGTGTCATAAGGTAGAGGAGAGGGGTTGGGCTGAGTGGAGAGGAGGGGAAAGGAGACGAGAGGAGGAGAGGAGAGGTGAGGAGAGCTAATGAGAGCAGAGGGGAGGAGAGTAACTCACAGACAGCTTCATTAGTGAAGGGAGAGAAGGGGGCTTTGTGTGCGTGTGTGTACATACGTGTGTGTGTGTGTGGGCTACGGTGGGGGCTTTGGGGTGTGGTGAGTGCAGGAGTGTGGCTGAGGGTCTAGGGCAATGTGCCCAGAACACTGTGGACACAGAGAGACGAGAGAGAGTCTGCCACACACACGGCTCTCAGCTCACACACAGACAAGCATGGCTGTGGGGAAGAGAGAAGGGGGGGTGTCTGGTGGAAGGCAAACAAGGACACCGAGCCGTTTCAATAAGAATGCAAGGCATGCTTGTTAAGAAGAGAGCGAGAGAGAGTGAGAGAGGAAGAGACAGAAAGTGAGAAAGGGAAATGGAGAATAGAACCAGCTTACCACAAGATTTTTTATGTCTGGTAGAAAGAAAACGAGAATCCTACAATTGATCTGTAAGAGGTGCAGAGAGACAGAAAGAGAAATGGAGGGAGGGTGGAAGGAGAAGAGGGGAGGAAAGAATGGGAGGGCCACTGTAATGGAACTGGCGTTACTATGGCAACTGATTGGCATGCTGCTCGTGGGGCTAGCAGCAAGCAATTTTCGACCAGTGCTTTCTCACCGTGTGGGTGTGTGTGGCTGGGTACCAGATGTGTGTGTGTTTGTGTGCGTGTAGCATGTGTGTGTTTGTGCACGCCGCATAGGCGCGTGTGCATGCATCGTTGCATATGTGTGTGTGCGCGTGCGTGTGGTTACCGTTGTTAATGAATTAACTCAATTGGGTGACGTCTGTGGTAATGAGGTGTGTTTGTGCCATACACGTACAGTGTGGGTGGAACATTTCGCACAAAAAGAGAAAAAGAGATTGAGTGCCAAAATAAGCACATAGATTTATAGATACAGTACAGAAGCACGTACCCCAATGAATTTGATGTGCCAAGGGAAAACTACATTAGATCAAGATTTTTTTGATGCATAATTTATTACAAATTTTGTCAGACTCAGCTTTTTCTTCATCCTCAACTCTGATTACATCAGCCTTAATCGCCGTTGTTTTGTTTTTATGTAGGTTTAATTAAATGCAGAGCCAAACATATTGCATGTTTGGTTCCCTTGATGCTACTAATTGCGTGTACAGAAAGTGAGATGGAGCAAAAGTGTCGGTGCAGCCTGTCTGTCTGTCTGTCTTACTGTCTCTGTCCGTCTCTATGTCCGTCTCTATGTCCGTCTGTCTCATTGACCTCGTTCTCTCCACTGCGGTGGTCAGTTTGTGTTCAAGGCGGAGTCGCATGGCTTCCGGACGGTCCACGAGGAGCTGGCCAAGGGCATGACCTCTGACCTGAAGAGCAACGAGCAGCCGGCCGTCAGGAACATCCTCAGGGTGAGCCGAGATGGACGCCACGCCCAGTCCCAAATGACACCCTATTCCCTTTATAGGAACCCATAGGGCTCTGGTTAACAATAGTGCACTATATAGGGAATAGGGTGTCATTTGGGTGGATAGTCCCCTGATCTACAGATGCTCACACTGTCAACAAACTGTCAGCTGCATCTCTGTTAACATGCAACTGCTTGCTAGGGTTACGGTTAGGTTTAGGATTAGAGTAAGGATTAAGTGTTAGGCCTAGGGGTAAGGTTAGTGTAGAGTTAATTGAAATGTAGTTGAAATGTTGTTGACAGTCTACTGAACATCTACAAACCTATTTGGGGCTATCCAAATAAAGACATACTTAGAAATGTCACACATAGCCATGCTAGGATTCCTTATCGTACATATCTGCTCTACGTGATATATATCTATCTGGATGTGCCGTTGAATGTGACCCTGAGTGCCTAACTGAACGTAACCCGGGTGATCTGACCCCTGTTTGACCTTTTACCCCTGTCTGCTGCAGTTTTCCTGGTTCTTCTTCGAGCTCATTGTCAAGTCCATGGCCCAGCATCTAGTGGACTCAGACAATATCAAGGTATAGAAACATAAGATATGAAGCTGTTATATATGTACATATACACTCCCTGTGAGAGGGGAGGTGACAGATTAGCATACCGATAAACAATACATGAGACGAACTCTGTCTTAGTCAAAATGTATTCCTCAGTGTGACTGTCATAATTTCAGTGTCATTATCCCTGTTGTATTTAACTCACGCAAAGAGACCATCACGTTCTCAAACCTCATTACTCAAAGAGTATATCTAATGATTATATTATACACTCACCGGCCAGTTTATTAGGTACACCCATATAGTACCGGGTCGGATTCTCCTTTGCCTTCAGAACAGTCTGAATTGTTCGGGGCATTCTACATGGATTCGGAAACATTCCACAGGGATGTTGGTCCATGCAGCCCATTCCCATCTCATCCCAAAGATGCTCTATTGGGTTGAGGTCTGGGGATTCCACAGGCCAATCAAGTGAACCGAACTCCCTGTCATGTTCCAGGCAATGTTTTTCACCTCTTCAATTGTCCAGTGTTGTTGATCGTGTGTCAACTGGAGTCGCTCGCTTCTTCTTGTTTTTAGCTGATAGGAGTGGAACCCGGTGTGGTCGTCTGCTGCAACAGCCCATCCGTGACAAGGATTGACAAATGTGCGTTCCGAGATGCCGTTCTGCACACCGCTGTTGTTTGTCTGTCTGTGGCTCGCCTGTTAAGTTTGCACTATTCTTGCCATTCTCCTTCGACCTCTCTCATCAACGAGCTGTTTTCGCCCAGAGGACTGCCACTGACTGAATGGTTTTTGTTTGTCGCACCTTTCTCTGTAATCCCTAGACACAGGGTTGGCACAAGGTGATTGAGGTGCTTAAAGAACTTGAATTTGGCGTTCTGAAATTCAAGTACTGGAATACCTTGAAAATCTGACATTTTCTCAAGTTGCTACTTGAAAAGTGATTCAATTAAAATGAAAGGAGAACAGATGATGATAAATATGTTTATGAAAAATATTAGAAGAATCTATTCCAGGCAGACAACTGAGTTTTATTTCCTCACGTGTTTCGCTCTGTGGTTGCCAGGCGAACTCACTCATTCCACCCACACTGCCACTCAGCCAGGCATGTACAGACGGTTTAGGCGTTGCCAAATGTCACATCGATGGCTAAAAGGCCGAGCCTTTTAGCCACACTGTGTAAGGTGCAAAACATGCATTAGACTTTGACATTGCGAGCATGGGTGAATCGGCCCTGAAGAGCAACATGAAAGACACAAAGGGGGAAAGACACAACCCTGCATCTGGTGCCAGTTCTACATCATGTGACTTTTTCTCTGCAACAACCTCCAGAGCTTTTTTGCAAATTGCCTCATTCTCGTGGGCGCCCGCGATATTCCACTTTATCAAGCCGTGCTCCTGCCGTTCTGTTGGCCATTAACATGCAGTTTCCTCGCCCAGCCCGCCCGTCCGCCCTTCTCCCGACCGGCGACACTAAAGGTGCCAGCTATTAAGTAGTAGATTCCCAAATTCCCCAGAAAATAGTCATTAAGATGGAAATGTGTAGTCATGCGAATAGGAAATGTGTGTTCACCAGAAGGCATGTCCCAAAACTCTGCTCATCCCTACTCAAATTGCAAAATCATAAGTACTGACGTACCACTCATGTATATATAGTAAATATGTAGTGAAACAACGTATTATTATTTACAAGCATTTCGCTACACTCGCAATAAAATCTGCAAACCATGTGTATATGACCAATAACATTTTATTTGATTTTGAACTTAGTACGTTTTGTGCATGAGGTTGTGGCGATATACTGCCATCTGGTGGCAACTATTGCATAATAATAAATTTAACTATTACAAATTTATGGTCCTTGAAATACATATTAGTGCTTGAAAAAGTACTTTAATGTCCTTGAGTCCTGCCGTGTGTGAAAAGCCCAGGAGTGTGGCCCGTTTCTGAGATACTGGATCCGGTGTGCCTCGCACAGACGGTCATGCCACGCTCAAAGTCGCTTAGGTCACTTGTTTTGCCCCGTCTAACGTTCATTCGAACAGTAACTGAATGCCTCGATGGCTGCTTTATATAGCAAACCATGGCCACGTGAATCACTGTCTGTAAGAGCAATCAATTTTCGTGAACGGGGTGGTGTACCTAATAAACTGGCCGGTGTGTGTATGCCACTTACCAGACACTATCATCAAAAGCAACTTACGGTACGATACAAAATAATTTATTGTCCTTTTACAGGGAAATTCATTTTGGAAAGACAGCATACAAATACACAATACACGATAATACATGCAGTATGGAAAACACTTGAAAGTTAGTACTGAAGTCAGACATATTCAGATTCTCTGCGCCCTACTTGCCGACCTTGTATTGGGCCTGCATCTGTCCTATGTCCCACTGTTCCATTCAGTGCTGTTAGTATGTATATGTGATCCCTGCTGGAATTGAACCTACGACCTTGGTGTTGGTAGTGCAACTAATACATTAGGCCCATATGTTAAGTTCCATATTATGTGTGCCTCAGCTCCCTCGACCACAGAGGCTCCCTTCAACCTACCTGAGTCGCCTGGAGAGCCTAGTCATGACCGTGTCCGACCACATCTTCTGGAAGAGCAAGGAGCTGGCAGAGGAAACCCGCAGTGCCAACCTGGCCGTGGCAGCCTTTGTCAAGGTGGGCATCACACACATCATACACAAATTACATGTTCAGGGAGCTGTCTTTATCGCTTGTCGAAATCAGGCTCAAATGCTGCCACGGGTAATGCATTTGTATTCCCTGACTAATGATACGGAAGCAGAGTTGAATGCAATTAAGCTAACTGTAAATGAAAATGGCTTCCACTGCTAATTATTGTTAGATATTGATTTCCTTAAAGAGATTCTCTGGTACTTTTGTATATTTTTTAGACAGTATTTCTGAAAGTAGCACTCACGAACCAAAAGTGGTCTCCGAAAATTGCATACTACGTCACATATGTGCATATATATGCACCCCTTCATTGCACTCTCTCTCACTCTGCTCTGTGGGCATGATGTGTAGAGACAACAATACATCACGTGAAGCAGCCACAACTGTCAGTAAGAGTGTCCATGATTGAGTCTTTGAATGAAGAGATTGAGACAAAACTGTCCAGTTTGAGTGTTTGTTGCGGCTCGTTCCAGTCGCTAGCTGCAGCGAACTGTAAAGAGGAGCGACCCAGGGATGTGTGTGCTTTGGGGACCTTTAACAGAATGCGACTGGCAGAATGGGTGTTGTATGTGGAGGATGAGGGCTGCAGTAGGTATCTCAGATAGGTGGGAGTAAGGCCTAAGAGGGTTTTATAAATAAGCATCAACTAGTGGGTCTTGCGACGGGTATACAGAGGTGACCAGTTTACAGAGGAGTAGATTACGCATGTATGAACTACACATTGACACATCCACCCTAAAACGGGAAGTTTAAAAGATACTTAGTGGTCGCCAAAGTTCCAGAGCATGTATTTGAACTGTGTTGTGAAATTATGAAATGGTCTCTCTCTTTCATGTTCTTTATAAACTAATGCTGACCTCCCTCCCTCCCTCTTTCCCTACCTCCTTCCTCTCCTCCTAATCTCCCTCCCCCCTCCTTTCCCTCCATCCATCCCGCCCTCTTTCCATCCCTCCCTCCAGCGTTGCTTCACCCTCATGGACCGAGGGTTCACCTTCAAGCTGATCAGCAACTACGTCAACATGATCACAGCCACTGACAACAAGGTCACACACACACTTACACACTTACACACTTACACACACACACACACACACACACACACACACACACACACACACACACACACACACACACACACACACACACACACACACACACACACACACACACACAAATACACACATCCTTCTCATTCTGTTTCTCAGTGACAGAGGATATATGAATAAAGCGTTTCCTCATCTGCCGGTGTAATAGCCAATGTCACTCACGGTAGAATAGAATGCAATAGAAAACAATGAAATATATACTAGACTAGAAAACAAAGAACTTCAGAGGTGTTGGGGTGTTTTTATTCGGTCAATCAGGTTGTGACTAGGGCTTTTGCGGTGACTGTATTACTGCCACACCGACGGTCACGAGTCATGAAGGCAGTCAAATTCCACGTGACCGTTTAGTCGCGGTAATTAGGCTTCTCCAAGCTCTGATGCTGCTGATGGTCATTAGTAGTTTACCAAACTTGCTAAGTGCCTGATAGTCAGCACTCTATTGTCCCTCTAATCACTCTGACATCAATGCAAATGTGATGGAAAATCTAATCAAACACTTCATGAGAGACCATGAGCTCATGTTGCATAACATTTCTATAGGCTATGCAATTGCGCAAGAAAACAGAATGGTGGCCTCTATTAAAAAAAGGGAGGATCCCATCAGCTTTCTATAGGCTAGGCCTACTATATTTATTTTTCAACCTTCCTAATATTAAGCAAATATTAAGCACATTGCTTATCTTTACAACAGGAGTAATAGCCTACCTGGCTGGCAGGAAAATTAACCACGGGAAAAGCGTCCTCCATTTGCTATTTAAGTCAGAGATAACATGTATTTTTTCCCCTGTTCCTGTTTCGAGACAGGTACATGATAATGGTCCATTTTAAATTTAAAAAACACATTTTACACATATATTATTTAGTATATGTAAAGACAAGATGAAATCAAGAATAGTCTGATGGGTGACAATATTAGCCTATCACTTGTGAGTTATATATATATATATATTTTTTTTTTTCACCTTTATTTAACCAGGTAGGCTAGTTGAGAACAAGTTCTCATTTGCAACTGCGACCTGGCCAAGATAAAGCATAGCAGTGTGAACAGACAACAACACAGAGTTACACATGTAGTAAACAATAAACAAGTCAATAACATGGTAGAAAAAAGAGAATCTATATACAATGTGTGCAAAAGGCATGAGGAGGTAGGCAATAAATCGAATAATTACAATTTAGCAGATTAACACTGGAGTGATAAATCATCAGATGATCATGTGCAAGTAGAGATACTGGTGTGCAAAAGAGCAGAAAAGTAAATAAATAAAAGCAGTATGGGGGGTGAGGTAGGTAAATTGGGTGGGCTATATACCGATGGACTATGTACAGCTGCAGCGATCGGTTAGCTGCTCGGATAGCAGATGTTTAAAGTTGTTGAGGGAGATAAAAGTCTCCAACTTCAGAGATTTTTGCAATTCGTTCCAGTCGCAGGCAGCAGAGAACTGGAAGGAAAGGCGTCCAAATTAGGTTTTGGCTTTAGGGATGATCAGTGAGATACACCTGCTGGAGCGCGTGCTACGGGTGGGTGTAGCCATCATGACCAGTGAACTGAGATAAGGCGGCACTTTACCTAGCATAGCCTTGTAGATGACCTGGAGCCAGTGGGTCTGACGACGAACATGTAGCGAGGGCCAGCCGACTAGGGCATACAGGTCGCAGTGGTGGGTCGTATAAGGTGCTTTAGTAACAAAACGGATGGCACTGTGATAAACTGCATCCAGTTTGCTGAGTAGAGTATTGGAAGCTATTTTGTAGATGACATCGCCGAAGTCGAGGATCGGTAGGATAGTCAGTTTTACTAGGGTAAGTTTGGCGGCGTGAGTGAAGGAGGCTTTGTTGCGGAATAGAAAGCCGACTCTTGCTTTGATTTTGGATTGGAGATGTTTGATATGAGTCTGGAAGGAGAGTTTGCAGTCTAGCCAGACACCTAGGTACTTATAGATGTCTACATATTCTAGGTCGGAACCGTCCAGGGTGGTGATGCTAGTCGGGCGTGCGGGTGCAGGCAGCGAACGGTTGAAAAGCATGCATTTGGTTTTACTAGCGTTTATCACCATCTTAAGGCAAGAAACAATGCCTTTTTTGTTTTTTACTTTTTCTAATCATAGTCACACACCTCATGTAGCCTAGCCCATAGGCCTATATGTTTGCATAAGGTTTGTATCACAACATAGCTTATTTTAAAATGAAGCACATTAATCCACTTTACAACAAGTGTAGAGCCTAACTGTCAGCGAGTGAGTTTCAAGTTTGGGGAAGATCATTTTCACCATAAAAATGCACCGTTATAATAAAAGCATTACATGCATAACTGCATTTGTGGTCACTTTTGATAATGGGGTTTTCCTCTAATGGAACATTTGCGCTTATAGCCTACTGCCATGTGCGCATTGCTGCGTTTATAATGTGAAGAAATAGCCTAATAGTTGATCAACATTTTAAGCTAAACGTTCTGATCTGTTGCGTCAGTCTTAGTGCGTAAAAAAAAAGTGTTTTTGATGGTAGTGGTTGTATTCATTTGGGATCTATCACATCCCACAACTGTCCCAGACTGTTTGGAATATGTATTTCTCGCACAGAATAGAATAGGTAAACTTTTGTACTATGGGGGATAGTAGATTGACATAGGCTAGTGATTTTGCTGTACATTAAGCCTACTCATCTTGTTGGCTGACGGAAAGTAAATGTGGACAGTTCTTCCAATATCTTCAATATGCACCTCGGAATTGGAAAAGGACGCGCACATTTGCGTCTCCGATGTGTCTGTCTTCACTTGTAGCCTGTAGGAAAAACCCTATCAAGTGATGGAGAGCCATGTGAGTGAGATAAGAGGTGCTTCAGAGCGGCCAGCATTTAGGGAGAAGGGGTGCAAAAGGCATGGATTTTTTGGGGTGCTTTATGGCCACACAAAGTGGATGCCGCCAGGAAATGCGAGGCCTTATCAAGTGCTCTCAAATTGTGAATGAGAGATTGACGAAGTGTATACGGCCTGCGCAAAAAACAAAGCAGAGCTCATGCCTTTCAAGTGACTTTTTTTCAAATATTAGAGTCGCATCATGCAGCCTTACAGTGTATTAAACATCAAAACATATAGCCCAATGTTTATAGAACAACTAAAGTTACTAGAATATCTCTAAATTAAACATATAGGAATACCTATTTCTTTGTTAATCGCTCAACACAGAATAGCCGCGTGTGCGCACTCCCTCAAATCGTTTTGAGAAAATATTTATATTTTATTCAGCTTTGTTCAATTGTATTCTTCTTACTATAAAATAATATAAAATAATGCCACGGAAATCTAAGCAAATCTTGTCTGTGAAATTAACTATTGTAGCCCACAGTCATATGGCATAGCTAGATCAGGACCTAACATAAGGACAACTCAGACTATGCTATTGTTCTTCTAAAATAGACTACATTTTCTTCATATCATGTTTCTTTAGACCTGTCTAAAATAAATGATGGGTTTATTGTGAAGGTGTAGGCTATATTACATGGATTTATTCGACTTTTTAAAATGTGTATGTCACAAAGGTCTGCATCCGTCGCCAGGAGATGCTAAATGTGTTTATGTTAATTAACGGTCAATTACCGTGAGACCGACAGTTATTTGCTTGACAACCACCGGCTGACGAAATTTCGTGACCGCCACAGCCATAGTTGTGACCCCGATGTTTCTCTCAACAGGTGCTGTGTGAGTTCAAGTTCGAGTTCCTGCGAGAGGTGTGCAACCACGAGCACTACATCCCTCTCAGTCTGCCCCTCCCCTCCGCTCAAATCACAGGTCAGAGGTCATCTCGGGTTCACAGCGACCCAATCGAAGTCCGTCTTAGGTTTTAACACCGTTGCGTTCATCTTCATTCATTACACCGCTTAACACTTTTCTTTTCTGTTCTTTCTCTTTCCTGTCCATTTCAGACAATGCATCACAAGAAAGGCAAAGTGCTCAGGGTAACTATTGGTCCCGTTTTGTGATATTCACATGATGTTGTACTGATGTTCTTTACCATACGACTGGAACTGGATGGAATTAACAGCCCGTCATTTAGTTCTAACATTTAGTGTAGTGGTGGTTGTGCAGGAGAATTCTCGTATGTGCAGCAGTAGTATATGGCAGTTTTTCAATCTCTGGTACTAGGACCAGCTCTGGTCCCTGAGATGTTGCTTACCAGTCACTAAAAGGATTAGCTGACATCAATTTAGTCCATTCTAAAGTGTTGGTTTTAGTGTAAGGGTTCCTCCAAGAAGGAAGGACCATAGCGTTCTGGTCTCTGCTATAAAGAAGGTTGAGAACCACTTGTATATGAGACTTGGATGCTGTTGGGGCACTGAGCTCTCTTTCTCTCTCTCTCTGTCTCTGTCTCTCTCTCTGCCTCTCTGTCTCTTTCTCTCTCGCTCTCTCTGCCTCTTTCTCTCTCTCTCTCGCTCTCTCTGCCTCTTTCTCTCTCTCTCTCTGCCTCTTTCTTTCTCTCACTCTCTCTGCCTCTTTCTCTCTCTCTCTCTCTGCCTCTTTCTTTCTCTCTCTCTCTCTGCCTCTTTCTCTCCCCCTTTCTTTCTCCCCCCCAACCGCCTCTCTCTCCCTCCTTATTCTCCCCCTAGTGGATGTGCCGGAGTACAGCCTGACGGGCGAGTTCTGCCGGAAGCACTTCCTGACGGGCTTGTTGCTACGGGAGCTGGGCCTGGCGTTGCAGGATGAGCAGGACCTGCGCCACCTGGCCCTCGCCAGCCTCAAGAACCTGATGGCCAAGCACTCGATGGACGCCCGCTATGCCATGAAGGTACGCCACACACGCCAACGCCATGTAGCGGGCACCAGATAATAATTTAATGTCCCCAATGGCACCCTATTTTCTATAGTGGACTACTTCTGACCAGAGCCCTATAGTCGAGAAGTAGACTATATATGCAAAAGTATGTGGACACCCCTTCAAATTAGTGGATTCGGCTATTTCAGTCACACCCATTACTGACAGGTATATAAAATCGAGCACACAGCCATACAATCTCCATAGACTAACATTGTCGGTAGGATGGCCTTACTGAAGAGCTCAGTGACTTTCAATGGGGTACCGTCATAGGATGTCACCTTTCCAACAAGTCAGTTTGTCATATTTCTGGTTCCAGATCTGATCATGTAATGTATGTCTGTAAGAAAAGTTGTGAAGGTAAGCTAGGGCCACGTAGCAATATTAGCCTGTTTCCAGATCTGTTTCTGTTTTAGTTTAGCCAACTCCTCTGTTACCGTTGTGAGTTGGCTGAAGTGCAAACAGATCTGGGACCAGGCTGTACCAATATCAATGTTCCACACAGGGAACTGAAATATTCTGATTGGACAGTGTACAATGTACTACAGCTGACTGAAACATATACACAGTAAAAATCACTTTTTATTTTGCCTGTCATCACGTCACACTTCCAGGAGTGTGTCGAGATTTTCTCACAGATATTGGATTGACTAAAAGTGTGTGTGTGGGTGTGTTAGGAAAGAGAGGCGCATTACAGTGGTGGCTAGAATGATATGAAACAGCAGGAAATCATTAATCTGGGCACACACACACACACCCAATCCTGCGGTTCGGTGTACAGGAAGCATGCTAAGTAATGCGCCATTCTCACTGGGACCTCTGAGCATCCGAGGAGAGGAGGTGCTCTGGTCAAGAGTAGGACACTATGTACAGTAGGGAATAGGGTGCCATTTTGGACTCAACCCCAGACAGCCAGAACCCATCTGAGATTAGGAGCCTGCCAAACCCAATACTGTACAACTGTTGACAGATCTCTGTTCCTCTCTCAATCAGGCACAGTTTAAAACCCCTGATATTTACTCTGTAGGTCTGTCGCTCACTATCAGTGTCTCTATCGCTCTAGCTCTGTCTCAAATTCTCTCTCTCTCTATTCCCTCCTTTTCTCTCTCCTCTCTCTCTCCTCCCTATTCCTCTGTTTCTCTCCTCTCTCTCTGCCACCCCTCTCTCTTTTCTCCCTCTGCCCCTCCCCCCTCTTTCTCCTACCTCTCTCTTCATATTCTCCAGGATAAACAGGCGAGGATAGCGTCCCTTTACCTGCCTCTGTACGGCCTCATCCTGGACAACATGCCTCGCTTCTTCCTCCGAGACCTCTTCCCCATCTACTTCACCTCCAGTGACCAAGTAAGAGTTTGAGTTCTATTTAAACAGTGAACTGTGTCCCACAGGCCCAGTGGAGTTACAGTGAAATGTTTCCCTCTGGCCTAGTGGTGTTACAGTTAAATGTTTCCATCTGGCCCGCTGGAGTCACAGCGAAATGTTTCCCTCTGGCCTAGTGGTGTCACGGTGAAATGTTTCCCTCTGGCCTAGTGGTGTCACGGTGAAATGTTTCCCTCTGGCCTAGTGGTGTCACAGTGAAATGTTTCCCTCTGGCCTAGTGGTGTCACAGTGAAATGTTTCCCTCTGGCCTAGTGGTGTCACAGTGAAATGTTTCCCTCTGGCCTAGTGGTGTCACAGTGAAATGTTTCCCTCTGGCCTAGTGGTGTCACAGTGAAATGTTTCCCTCTGGCCTAGTGGTGTCACAGTGAAATGTTTCCCTCTGGCCTAGTGGTGTCACAGTGAAATGTTTCCCTCTGGCCTAGTGGTGTCACAGTGAAATGTATCCCTCTGGCCTAGTGGTGTCACAGTGAAATGTTTCCCTCTGGCCTAGTGGTGTCACAGTGAAATGTTTCCCTCTGGCCTATTGGTGTCACAGTGAAATGTTTCTCTCTGGCCTAGTGGTGTCACAGTGAAATGTATCCCTCTGGCGCAGTTGTGTTAAAGGCTCTGCATGGTCAATCCGTCATCTGAAGTGGACGTACAGCGTTTACTGCGATGCAGCCTCTGCAGATGTCAGGGTTTTCATCATTCTTGCGCTTAGTGGAGCAGAGCTATTGTGAAGGAAGTTGTCAAGGAAGTGAGTTTGTGTTTATACAGGACGTACCGCCTCCACCTACCGTAAACCAATCATGTCAATGCGGAGCTATACGGAGCCCTCCGCATAGTTACAAAATTTGAGAGGTGCACGGCGATGCGGTCCGGAGCTTGATTTGGCCTCTGCATGCCTCCGCAATCGCGTCACTCCCTCCGACCACAATATCAGATCTAACATAAATTGGCTTTCCCAGTAAACTGATTCCCTCTGGTCCAGTGGTGTTACAATGCAATGTTGCCCTCTGCTTAAGTGATCTCATTAGCGTTTTCTCAATTGGTCTTGCTCAACTCCTGCGTACTCTCTCCTCCGTCCCCTCTCGCCTCTTTTTGGAAAAGGTCAAAGGTAACTGAGAAAAAGCGTCGAGGAGAGGGAACGTGGGTGAAAATACGCTTGTATGAAATGAGACTCCTCCTCCACTCGTGAGTCATCAGGCAAATTACATTTACAGCGGTGGATCCAAAAGTAAATGTATCAAGTGATAAAAACGAATGAAGTTACTCGTGCATTTTACAGATAAAACGATAAATCCCTTACCGAAAAATCTAAGAGTTCCAAAAAACACGTTTTCACGTGATCACGTGATCTTATGTGAAGTTAATGTGATAACATGTAAAGCAACATGTGATAACATGAAACTACACGTGAAAACGTGATCACATGTGAAGTGTTCCAAAAACACACGCTTTCGCATGATTTCACATGTGAAATCGTGATTTTAGCATATTGTTTTTCAAGGTGTGCTTGCTTTTCTCCTCTAACAAAACAAAAGCTGATTTCAAAAGGGGTGCGGCAGATTTCAAAACACTTCGGCGAAGGACTCGGGTAGGATACACATGACTATCCTCGATGGAAGGTGGCTATCGAGGAGGGGAGGACACTCTTCCATTCACCTACTAACGAATTGACATCTCCTCCACCACTTATCGGGTTTCGGGTCACAGAGGAGACAGGAAAGAGGGTAGAGGACGGACTTTTGCCCAAATGAGAAAAGGCTACAGTGAAATGTATCCATCTGACCAAGTGGTGTCACAGTGAAATGTATCCCCTCTGGCCTTGTGGTGTCACAGTGAAATGTATCCCCTCTGGCCTCGTGGTGTCACAGTGAAATGTATCCCCTCTGGCCTCGTGGTGTCACAGTGAAATATATCCCTCTGGCCTAGTGGTGTCACAGTGAAATATATCCCTCTGGCCTAGTGGTGTCACAGTGAAATATATCCCTCTGGCCTCGTGGTGGCACAGTGAAATATATCCCTCTGGCCTAGTGGTGTTAGAGAAAACTCTTTCCCCCTCTCCAGGGTTCAAGAGACGACCTGAGTGTGGGAGTGGGCGTGACAGGTCAGGTGGCTCACGTCATTCGCCATGGTAACTCGGTGGATGCCTCCTTTTCCAAAGAAGTGCTCAACTCCATCACAGGTAGTGTGTGTGTGTGTGTGTGTGTGTGTGTGTGTGTGTGTGTGTGTGTGTGTGTGTGTGTGTGTGTGTGTGTGTGTGTGTGTGTGTGTGTGTGTGTGTGTGTGTGTGTGTGTGTGTGTGTGCGTGCGTGCGTGCGTGCGTGCGTGCGTGCGTGCGTGAGCGCGCGTGCATACTTTTGCATGTGTGTATGCGTGTTTGCAACTGTGTGTGCACCTCTCTACACATAAAGGTCCATAACCTCGAACTGTCGTCGTCCCCTCCCCAGCCTTCTCCTCCCTGGCTGTTTCCACGGGTAACCATGCCGACTCACGGGGTTCTCTGATCAGCATAGAGTCCAACCCCAGCACCAGTGACAGGAACAGCGAGAAGATGGACGGATGTGAAAAGGTGAGAAAGATGACAACACTCACTCGGCAGTATTTCATGTCCAGAAATGTTGTGCAGACACTGTGCTGGCTTAAAGAAAGAACAAAAAGAAAATAGCTATAGCATAAAGAAGAATGTGTGTCTTCCTCCTTCTCTCTCTCTCTGCCTCCCACCTCTCTCTCCCCTCCCCCTCTTCCTAACTTCCCCCCTTTCTCTCCCTTCCTTCCTTCCCTCACTCTCTCTGTCATTAGTTTGCCCGGCCTCAGTCTCTGATAGGCTTTGGATCTCGCTTTGACAAGCTGGACCAGGCCGAGACGCGCAGTCTGCTCATGTGTTTCCTCCACATCATGAAGACCATATCGGAGGGTGAGACACATAGTGTTACCTCCATGCAGGTCCTACTGTATAATTCACTACAGTAAGCTCCAAAAGTATTGGGACAGTGACACAATTTATTTTTTGTATTTTGTTTTTGTATTTGAAATTATACAATGACTATAAGGTTAAAGTGCAGATTGTTAGCTTTTATTAACTTGAGGTTATTGTCATTCATATCTGGTGAACAGTTTAGAAATTACAGCACTTTTTGTACATAGTCCCCCCACCATTTTAGGGGACCAAAAGTATTGGGACAAATTCACTATGTGTATTAAAGTAGTAAAAAGTTACGTAGTATGTGGACACCACTTCAAATGAGTGGATTCGGCTATTTCAGTCACGCCAGTTGCTGGCGTGTGTACAAAATCGAGCACACAACCATGAAATGTCCATAGACAAATATTGGCTGTAGAATGTACTGAATAGCTCAGTGTCTTTCATCGTGGCACCGTCATAGGATGCCACCTTTCCAACAAGTCAGTTCGTCAAATTTCTGCCCTGCTAGAGCTGCCCCGGTCAACTGTAAGTGCTGTTATTGTGAAGTGGAAATGTCTAGGAGCATCAACGCCTCAGCCGCGAAGTGGTAGGCCACACAAGCCTCCCAGAACGGGACTGCCGAGTGCTGAATATCGGCTGTCCCCGGTTGCAACACTCACTACTGAGTTCAAAACTGCCTCTGGAAGCAATGTCAGCAAAATAACTGTTAGTCGGCGCTTCATGAAATGGGTTTCCATGGCCGAGCAGCCACACACAAGCCTAAGATCACCATGTGCAATGCCAAGCGTCGGCTGGAGTGGTGTAAAGCTCACCGTCATTGGACTCTGGAGCAGTGGAAACGCGTTCTCTGGAGTGATGAATCACGCTTCACCATCTGTCAGTCCAAAGGACAAATCTGGGTTTGGCAGATGCCAGGAGAACACTACCTGCCTGAATGCATAGAGCCAACTGTAAAGTTTGGTGGAGGAGGAATAATGGTCTGGGGCTGTTTTTCACGGTTCAGGCTAGGCCCTTAGTTCCAGTGAAGGGAAATCTTAACGCTACTACATACAATGACATTCTAGACGATTCTGTGCATCTAATTTTGTGGCAACAGTTTGGGGAAGGCCCTTTCCTGTTTCAGCATGACAATGCCCCCGTGCATAAAGCGAGGTCCATACAGAAATGGTTTGTCGAGATCGGTGTGGAATAACTTAACTGGCCTGCACAGAGCCCTGACCTCAACCCCATCGAACACCTTTGGGATGAATTGGAACGCCGACTGCGAGCCAGGCCTAATCGCCCAATATCAGTGCCCGACCTCACTAATGCTCTTGTTGCTGAATGGAAGCAAGTCCCAACATCTAGTGGAAAGCCTTCCCAGAAGAGTGGAGGCTGTTCTAGCAGCAAAGGATGGACCAACTCCATATTAATGCCCATGATTTTGGAATGAGATGTTTGACGAGCAGGTGACCACATACTTTTGGCCATGTAGTGTATTGGTCCAATATTCATAGCACGCAATGTCTACATCAAGCTTGTGACTACACATTTGTTGGATGTATTTGCTGTTTGTTTTGGTTGTGTTTCAGTTCATTTTGTGGACAATAGAAATTAATGGTACATAATGTATTGTGTCATTTTGAAGTAATTTTTTTTGTAAATAAGAATAGAACACGTTTCTAAACACTTCTACAGCAATGTGGATGCTACCATGGTTACGGATCATCCTGAATGAGTCACGAATAATGACGAGTGAGAAAGTTACAGAAGCACAAATATCATCTGCACTTTAACCTCAGCCATTGCATCATTTCAAATCCAAACTGCTGGAATCCAGAGCCAAAACAGCAACAAAAAAGTGTCACTGTCCCAATGCCTTTGGAGTGCACTGTATATGTGTTCTTTATGTCATTCTATGGTTAACCCCTTCACTACCTGTCACGCCCTGACCTTAGAGAGCCTTTTTATTTCTCTATTTGGTTAGCTCAGGGTGTGATTTGGGTGGGCATTCTAGTTTTTCTATTTCTTTGTTGGCCGGGTATGGTTCCCAATCAGAGGCAGCTGTCTATCGTAGCCAATAGTACAGTGGCCTGCTAGCAATCGCACCATATGCTAAGCCTACACTACAGTAGCCGGGAAGCTAGTACCAATTCCTTAGTGTTAACCTCTTCCATACCAGACCGTAGCCTACAGTAGGGTTGTTACGATACCAGTATACTCGATTTTCCATGGCAAAAAGGAAAACAGGAAGAAGTCTAAACTATGCCTTATTGGTGCTAACGCTCGGGAAGTAATCTTATGTGACTCTGGATGACGAAATAAGGCTGTTCGTTTGTTTGTTCGCTTGCCATGATACTTAAGAGTATCGCGATACTGGCATGCGCTGTTAGTCCATTTCTTGCTTTTGCACAGTGAAGTAGTACAAGTACATGTGATAATAACACTGCCTTTTTTTCTATTTGCAGAGGTGATGGTTTCCTATTGGCACCGAGCCATACACCAGGAGATCTCTGACTTCTTCAACATCCTGGAGTAAGTATCCTCAGTGTTAACACTTCCTCTGTCCCTGTGCGGATGGACAGATACTACAGGTGGCTGGACACGTGACATTTATTTTCAAAGACACACGTACCCATTTCAGACTTCAAATAAGTAGTTGAAAACGCAACGCTGGGAAGAAGTTGATTTAAATGAAGAATATGGAGAATATTAAGATTGTTCTTGCTGACTCAAGCACACTAATGAGAATTGTTCCACTGACTTACACTTTGGTGCTGGTGTCTCCAATATTATTGCTTGATGACCAGCAGAAACCTACTAAAGGACCCCCCCCCCCCCTTGGTGAAATAGAAAAGCTTACGTTCTCAAAAGATGAAATGTGTGATCGTAGTTTGATAATACAACACCCCACACCTGATAAAAACACTAGCTTCTAAACAATTGTGATCTATTCACAGTTGTGACGTATTCATTGCCAAATGAACGGTCTTGTCAGTCAATAAAAATGTATCGCACTGCATACTTGTACTGTAGGCCTATCACATGCTGAAGAACAGGAACCCACTGGACGGTGTTGTAGTGATTGAGGTTGTTTCGAAGACCGTCCTGCCACTGAGATGGACATAAACAGTGTCTCCCACCTCCAGCAGAACTAGAACTGCGTTCCTGACACTGTTCCACCGTTTCCCCCCACACATTATTGATAAATTCACCATTCTTCACTAAAACACTGTACATTGTGTAACAGAAATGCTACATTCCTTTTAACCTTGGTTGTGAAGAAGCCTATAGAGGAAGAGAAGACATTATTACACATTTTTTTTGACCATACCGCACAAACACATAGATGTATACTGAACAAAAATGTAAACCCAACATGCAACAATTTCGAAGATTTTTCTGAGTTACAGTTAATAAAAATAAATCAGTCAGTTGAAATAAATGTATTATGCCCTGGATTTCACATGACTGGGCAGGGGTGCAACCATGGGTGGTCCTTGGAGGGCATAGACCCACCCACTTGGCAGCCAGGCCCACCCACTGGGGAGCCAGGCTCAGCCAATCAGAATGGGTTTTTCCCCCACAAAAGGGCTTTATTACAGAAAGAAATACTCCACCCCCCTTCAGACGATCCCGCTGGTGAAGAAGCCAGATGTGGAGGTCCTGGGCTAGCGTGGTTCACGTGGTCTGCGGTTGTGAGGCCGGTTGGACGTACTGCCAAATTCTCTAAAACGACGTTGGAGTCAGTTTACGGTAGAGAAATGAACATTCAATTCTCTGGCAACAGCTCTGGTTGACATTCCTGCAGTCAGCATGCCAATTGCGGTCCGGATTGAATCTAACCCTAACTTGAAGTTGAACTTTAGTAGGCTTAGTTGAACCCTCCAGTGCTAATGACTTTGTCCTCTCATTACGTGGAGGGAGGGAAGGAGGAAGGTGTACATATCAGAGAGAGACAGAGGAGGAAGGGAATAATGGGAGACTTGGCAGAGGGGAACGAATGAGACCGATAAAAGAGTGAGAGAAAGAGAGAGAGAGCGGGGGACTGTAAAACTGACGAGAGTTATAGAGAAATAGGCTCCAACTTTTCTCCCCTAGCCTCCACTCAGCTCTGTAGTAAATTCACTGCAGTAAATTCACTTTCCTGTCTCTGCTGGAGCTTCAGTTTTTATATCACACAGCTCCAAGACACACAGTGCTGTAGTACCTCTCCTCAGCTCACACTGGACACACACACACACACACACACACATACACATACACATACACACATCGTGACTGCACAAGCACACACATGCATTGTGACAGCACGCACAACACATACCCACATGCACACACATGCTTACAAACTTATACTCAACACACACACACATACACACACACCCTAATACACAGTCTCTCTCCTCTTCCTCTATGCAGGCTGTGTCTCCAGCACTTTAGATTCCTGGGGAAGCGCCACATAGCCAGGTAAGTATCAGCCTTTCCACAGGGGCTTTTAGCTGATACTATGTACCTGCTACTGTTCTTCTTCTCCCACTCAGAGGTTTTGTGTGTGTGTGCATGCGCACGTGTGTGTGTGTGTGTGTGTGTGTGTGTGTGCGTGCGTGCGTGTATGTTCATTGGTTTTATCAATGAAAGACATGCAACAGAACCTTGTCAGATTGTTTGAAATGTAATGTTTGCTCAACAGCCAGATACACACACACACACACGCACACACAAATTCAACCACACACACATTCAACTACCCTCCCCCCAACTGACACACAGTCACATACACACTTAATGTGCATAATGTATGCGCACGCAACAGTCGGTCACACACAAACGGAATATGTGTACTGTATGCATATGCACACACATCCAGACTACTCCAAGGATCCAGGGTGGGGCTCACTGACTGTCTCCCTAGCCCCAGCTGCTGCTGCCTGTCTGTGTCTGTGCGTGGGTGTGCATATGTGTGTGTGTGTGTGTGTCTGTCTGTGTGTGTGTGCATGTGTGTTTGCGTGCTTGTGTCTGTGTCTGCATCTACTGGGGAGACAAAAAGAGGGTGGATCCCCTGCCAACCCCATAGTTCTCCTGCTGCTGGCTGCAGTCGATAGAGGGAGGGAGAAGAGAGCAAGAGAGAGAGAGGGTGGAGAGGAAGGGGGAAATATGATTCATGGCAGACACACAGAGATGTTGAAAACGAGGTGGGCGAACTGGGACGTTTCTCACTGTCGTGGTTGGCAAGAGCATGGTAGTTGGGGGGGGGGGGGGTCTGTCTGTTTGTGTGTGTGTGTCTGTTTGTTGGTGTGTGTGTCTGTTTGTTGGTGTGTGTGTGTGTGTCTTGTCTGTTTGTTGGTGTGTGTGTGTGTGGTGAAGAGCCTGATCACATGGATATGCTCTAGTGAGCTCAAACCAGTGTGTGATGCTGTTCAATTCACACCTCAGATATAGGTATCAGGGTACACGTTGTGTGTTCGTGTGTGTGCGCGTGTTTGTGTACGTGGATCCTGGAGCAGTCATAGGCTTTCCCAGCCAGACTTTTTCTCTTCGCCTAAATTTGAATTCCTCTCGTCTATATTCATTTGTCCTTATTTCCTCCTCAATGTGAAGAAGAAGAAAAAGCAGAGATGTTAATTTTTTCTTTTTGTTCCCTTTTTGTCAGAGCCAACAAAAGGCTGGGAATGTGGCGTTTTTAACTATGTCAGGCATTAGTAGAATAAAAAACGAAGGGTCTGGGAGACTTTTGACCAGAGCCCGTAAGTGCACTATAAAGGGAACAGGGTGCCGTGCGTTGTCTGGGGCTGATAAGTAACATGCAACCTTAATCAGAGAGGCTGCTGGGGGATTTGAATAGGCTCTCTCTGTCCGTCTCTCTCTCTCGCTCTCTCTCCTTCTCTGAGGCGCCAACGCTTTGATGCCTGTCTGAACTCAGTGTGAGCTCTTTTTTTGAAGTATGCCGATGACTTGTGCATCCACAGCGCTGTTTAAAGGTTTTGCTGAGACATTCCTATAACGTATTCCGTTTCAATTGCGCCTCAGTGGTTTTTATTTCTCTCTTCTTACCTCATCCTGCAAATCTCTCTGTTGAGTGGATACAGCCTAGCAGGAGCATACATACAGTGACACGTCAACACACAACACACATGTAACGCTGGTTGTGTCCCAAATAGCACCCTATTCACTTTATAGTGCACTACTTTTGACCAGAGCCCTATGGCGCCCTGCTCCTATTCCCTTTATAGTGCACTACCTTTGACCAGGGTGTACTACCCCTATGGGTAGTAGTAGGGCACACTGCCCTATCCCACCTGGACAAGAGGAATACCTATGTGAGAATGCTGTTCATCGACTACAGCTCTGCTTTCAACACCGTAGTGCCCTCCAAGCTTGTCACTATGCTCAGGGCCCTGCTCCTGAACTCCTACTGTGTAAGGAGAGTGATGGAGTGCTGCATCAGATGACCTGGCCTCCACAATCACCCGACCTCAACACAATTGAGAGGGTTTGGGATGAGTTGGACCGCAGGGTAAAGGAAAATCAGCCTACTAGTGCTCAGCATATGTGGGAACTCCTTCAAGACTGTTGGAAAAGCATTCCTCATGAAGCTGGTTGAGAGAATGCCAAGAGTGTGCAAAGCTGTCATCAAGGCAACCTGGCTACCTTTGAAGAATCTAAAATCTAAAATCTATTTGGATTTGTTGAACACATTTTTGGTTACTACATGACTCCACTTTTGACTGGTACTGTATTCTCGACATAACTCATCCTAATATACTACTACTGTAGATACCATTTTATTTCCTAATTAGATACTGTCTATACACACCATGTATTTAGATTCTGGATTCTGACACAGGCTCGCTCTAATTTTTTTATTATTTTTTATTATTTTTTTCTGTATCTTATATTATTATTTTTATTTTTATTTATTTTATTTATTTTTATTTTTTTATATATATTTTTTTTTTAGGGGTGGATCAGCTTAATATTGCGGAAAGAATGTTGCTTCCAATGTAATTGTCTGCATCATTTCCAATCCCCCATATTTTTTTGGGTAAATATATATATCCATACACGCATGCATACATATACACATATATACATACACATACCTATATAGACATACATACTTTTTTAAAGAATATACCTTTATTATTATTCCCCGCAACCCTACCACCGCTCCCCCAATTGGAGTAAACTAATAAACACTTCTGCTTTTACCTTCAATTTATACATCTTATACCTATTTTACAGACACAGTCTACTTTAAATCAAATCAAATCAAATCAAATCAAATGTTATTAGTCACATACACATGGTTAGCAGATGTTAATGCGAGTGTAGCGAAATGCTTGTGCTTCTAGTTCCGACAATGCAGTAATAACCAACAGTAATCTAACCTAACAATTCCACAACTACTACCTTACACACACACACAAGTGTAAAGGGATAAAGAATATGTACATAAAGATATATGAATGAGTGGTGGTACAGAACGGCATGGCAGATGCAGTAGATGGTATAGAGTACGGTATATACATATGAGATGAGTACTGTAGGGTATGTAAACATAAAGTGGCATAGTTTAAAGTGGCTAGTGGTACATGTATTACATAAAGATGGCAAGATGCAGTAGATGATATAGAGTACAGTATATACATATGAGATGGGTAATGTAGGGTATGTAAACATTGTATTAAGTGGCATTGTTTAAAGTGGCTAGTGGTACATTTTTACATAATTTCCATCAATTCCCATTTTTAAAGTGGCTGGAGTTGAGTCAGTATGTTGGCAGCGGCCGCTAAATGTTAGTGGTGGCTGTTTAACAGTCTGATGGCCTTGAGATAGAAGCTGTTTTTCAGTCTCTCGGTCCCTGCTTTGATGCACCTGTACTGACCTCGCCTTCTGGATGATAGCGGGGTGAACAGGCAGTGGCTTGGGTGGTTGTTGTCCTTGATGATCTTTATGGCCTTCCTGTGACATCGGGTGGTGTAGGTGTCCTGGAGGGCAGGTAGTTTGCCCCTGGTGATGCGTTCTGCAGACCTCACTACCCTCTGGAGAGCCTTACGGTTGTGGGCGGAGCAGTTGCCGTACCAGGCGGTGATACAGCCCGACAGGATGCTCTCGATTGTGCATCTGTAGAAGTTTGTGAGTGCTTTTGGTGACAAGCCGAATTTCTTCAGCCTCCTGAGGTTGAAGAGGCGCTGCTGCGCCTTCTTCACAACGCTGTCTGTGTGGGTGGACCAATTCAGTTTGTCCGTGATGTGTACACCGAGGAACTTAAAACTTTCCACCTTCTCCACTACTGACCCGTCGATGTGGATAGGGGGGTGCTCCCTCTGCTGTTTCCTGAAGTCCACAATCATCTCCTTTGTTTTGTTGACGTTGAGTGTGAGGTTATTTTCCTGACACAATAGTTTACAATAGTTCTCTCTTGTTTGTTCTTAGTCCTTCCTCTATTTCTGTTGTCCATCCAATTTTATTTCCACTTGTAACTGTGCTATTTCACAAAAGCTCCGCACCTATACACATTTCACAGATCCGGCATGCCCTACATTGTTTTTCCTGTTATTAGTCCCACCCTTCAGTTCCACTCAACCCCTCCCATCTATCTTCCAACATCATCCATTTCGGATTTTTATTTGCCATATATTATTCCCCGCAACCCTACCACCGCTCCCCCAATTGGAGTAAACTAATAAACACTTCTGCTTTTACCTTCAATTTATACATCTTATACCTATTTTACAGACACAGTCTACTTTACAATAGTTCTCTCTTGTTTGTTCTTAGTCCTTCCTCTATTTCTGTTGTCCATCCAATTTTATTTCCACTTGTAACTGTGCTATTTCACAAAAGCTCCGCACCTATACACATTTCACAGATCCGGCATGCCCTACATTGTTTTTCCTGTTATTAGTCCCACCCTTCAGTTCCACTCAACCCCTCCCATCTATCTTCCAACATCATCCATTTCGGATTTTTATTTGCCATATATTTTTCAACTGTGCTGTGATGCTTCACAAAAGATTTGAACCTTCCTATTCTCATAGCTTCTACAGATTGTAAATTAAAAATAAACATTTTTGCTAAAATAATTATTATATTATTGATTGATTGACTATGGCTTTTCAAATCCCCCAGTATTGCTATCTGTAGCGTTAGTTCTAGGCAAATGTTGCAATTCTTCAGCCATTCCTGGACCTGTGACCAAAAACGAGCTACATATGGACAATACCAAAATAAATGATCTAATGACTCTGCCTCCTCACAACAGAATCTGCAGAGCTGGGAAGATTGTATACCCCATATACAGTGGGGAGAACAAGTATTTGATACACTGCCGATTTTGCAGGTTTTCCTACTTACAAAGCATGTAGAGGTCTGTAATTTTTATCATAGGTACACTTCAACTGTGAGAGACGGAATCTAAAACAAAAATCCAGAAAATCACATTGTATGATTTTTAAATAATTAATTTGCATTTTATTGCATGACATAAGTATTTGATCACCTACCAACCAGTAAGAATTCCGGCTCTCACAGACCTGTTAGTTTTTCTTTAAGAAGCCCTCCTGTTCTCCACTCATTACCTGTATTAACTGCACCTGTTTGAACTCGTTACCTGTATAAAAGACACCTGTCCACACACAATCAAACAGATTCCAACCTCTCCACAATGGCCAAGACCAGAGAGCGGTGTAAGGACATCAGGGATAAAATTGTAGACCTGCACAAGGCTGGGATGGGCTACAGGACAATAGGCAAGCAGCTTGGTGAGAAGGAAACAACTGTTGGCGCAATTATTAGAAAATGGAAGAAGTTCAAGATGACGGTCAATCACCCTCGGTCTGGGGCTCCATGCAAGATTTCACCTCGTGGGGCATCAATGATCATGAGGAAGGTGAGGGATCAGCCCAGAACTACACGGCAGGACCTGGTCAATGACCTGAAGAGAGCTGGGACCACAGTCTCAAAGAAAACCATTAGTAACACACTACGCCGTCATGGATTAAAATCCTGCAGCGCACGCAAGGTCCCCCTGCTTAAGCCAGTGCATGTCCAGGCCTGTCTGAAGTTTGCCAATGACCATCTGGATGATCCAGAGGAGGAATGGGAGAAGGTCATGTGGTCTGATGAGACAAAAATAGAGCTTTTTGGTCTAACTCCACTCGCCGTGTTTGGAGGAAGAAGAAGTATGAGTACAACCCCAAGAACACCATCCCAACCGTGAAGCATGGAGGTGGAAACATCATTCTTTGGGGATGCTTTTCTGCAAAGGGGACAGGACGACTGCACCGTATTGAGGGGAGGATGGATGGGGCCATGTATCGCGAGATCTTGGCCAACAACCTCCTTCCCTCAGTAAGAGCATTGAAGATGGGTCGTGGCTGGGTCTTCCAGCATGACAACGACACGAAGCACACAGCCATGGCAACTAAGGAGGTGCTCCGTAAGAAGCATCTCAAGGTCCTGGAGTGGCCTAGCCAGTCTCCAGACCTGAACCCAATAGAAAATCTTTGGAGGGAGCTGAAAGTCCGTATTGCCCAGCGACAGCCCCGAAACCTGAAGGATCTGGAGAAGATCTGTAGGGAGGAGTGGGCCAAAATCCCTGCTGCAGTGTGTGCAAACCTAGTCAAGAACTACAGGAAACGTATGATCTCTGTAATTGCAAACAAAGGTTTCTGTACCAAATATTAAGTTCTGCTTTTCTGATGTATCAAATACTTATGTCATGCAATAAAATGCAAATTAATTACTTAAAAATCATACAATGTGATTTTCTGGATTTTTGTTTTAGATTCCGTCTCTCACAGTTGAAGTGTACCTATGATAAAAATGACAGACCTCTACATGCTTTGTAAGTAGGAAAACCTGCAAAATCGGCAGTGTATCAAATACTTGTTCTCCCCACTGTATATAACATTCTGACACAGGCTCGACACAGGCTCGCTCTAATTGATTTACTCCTGGATTGTTAATTGGACCAGTTCTGCTATTTCTTGTTTCGATTAGTTTTAGTATTTGTGTGTTTGTATTGTATTTGCGAGACATTCTACTGCACTCTTGGAGCTAGTAATATAAGCATTTCGCTGCACCTGTTATAACACCTGCAAATCTATGTACGTGACCAATGCACTGATTTGATTAGACAAAGGCAAATAGGGTGCCGTTTGGGACCCATCCACTAAACGGCTGTTTTCTATGACACTTGTCGGCGTTTCTGTCACGTTGATAAAACATTAAACACTCGTAAACACTGATACTACATGTTGACACACTGATTACACTGGTATGTGTGTTCGTTGACCTTGCTCCTGCCTCCCCCTCTGCGTTTCCTCCTCTACGCTCCATGTATTGATGTGTTAATGGATGGTCTATGTGACTGCACATGTATTGATGGCCACCCTACATGTGGGACAAATGTGGTGCAACGAAGACTGATTTCTTACCGTTTAACCCTAAACTTTTGCTGTGATATTTTTGTGCGCGCGCGCGCGGGTACACGTGTGTAGCTACTGCATGGCTTTGCCGCTGTCATATGTGAGCTAATGATCATGTAGCTTTCTTGTTGCATGATGACCATCCCTCCTCCTCATCATCCCTCCATCCGCTGCTCTACATTCTCTGTGTGTACTGGCCGTAGTAGCATCAGTGACCTGACCACTAACACATCTGCTCATTGAGACGGCATTAGCTGTTCTTGTTCGGCTCAATGCGTATGTTCATCTCTGTCACCGCGTACACTAGCTAATGTATTGGCAGCAAGCCAACTAGGTCGCGTTTACTAAAGCGCTCTGACCCTTGCTTCCGACTAATGCTCTCTATAGCCCGTAAAATACTTCCAAACTAACGGCAACCTCAACCTAACATTGGAAGAAAAAAATATATTTCTCTCTCTAACGCCACTAACCCCGCTACTTTGCTGTGGCAGCGTCCCTTACTGAAATGACCCCCTCCTCTTTCTGCTTGGCTTGATGCCTTTAGCCCACCTGAGCCCACATGTATCAAGCGTTTCAGAGTAGGAGTGCTGATCTCGGATCAGGACCCCCCCTGTCCATAATAATCTGATTCATTATGATATGAAAGGCTAAACTGATCCCAGCTCTCCTAATCTGAGACGCTTGATAAATTCGGGTCGTGATGTTCAGTTTGACAACGAGGAGGAAGAGTATGATGATAATGATGATGATGATGCTGTTACTTAACGCTGGTGTCATTGGCTTGTGAACAGGAAGCTAGCGGCCGTGGTAAAGCTGGCCCAGGGCACCCAGAACAATGGCACCCTGAAGGGCTCTAACCATTCCGCCCAGTCCTCCACAGGCCTGCTCCCTCAATGGTAAACACACAGTCGCTACCTGGGGGCCCTCCACACAGGGAGCAGGGTGAAGTTTTCCCTACCACCTGATCTTGGATCAGTTTAGCGTTTACCCCACTAATGGTTAAGGTTAGGATTGGGGGAGGGGAATCTGTACCTAGGGGAAACTTCACCTCGGAGCTCCACACAGCGTCCGACACGAACTTACACACACACATAAGTACCCTTTTCACACTACTGAGCTGAGCCGAGCTGCACTCTGCTGGCCTGGTTACGCATCCACTGTAGTTGCTGGAACCGTGCTGGAAAGGACAATGTGAAAATAAAATATCAGAGCCAGTATAATATAGTTCAGGTTGGCACGATAGTGAAAAGGGTGATAAATACAGTGCAGTTCAGAAAGTATTCAGACCCCTTGACTTTTCCCCCAAAATTGTACGTTACAGTTTTATTGTAAAATGTGTGTAGATCGTTGACAAAAAATGACAATTAAACCCATTTTAATCCCTCTTTGTAACGCAACAAAATGTGACAAAAGTTAAAGGGGGTGTAGACTTTCTACAGGCAGTAACAATAGCTAGGTGTCTTTAAATTTTCTTTATATAGTTTACTGTACAAAAATGTATAGCTTACTGGACGAAAGCTCAAAATAAAGTGGAACAGAAAAGCTCCTTTCTACCTCTATCACTCAACTCCAGGTTAGTCCAGTAAACTATACATTTTTAGTCCAGGAAACTATAAATAGGACTTAAACCAGCTGAGTTTGTGTACACCATTTGTCCTGTTATGAGTTTAGTTCATCATTTGCTGCTCATCAGTGTTGTCTTCATGGTCCTCAACACGTGACCATCCATGGTGGACATTGTGAGTGTGTCATGTGACGTAGTGTGGTGGCCACTCTGTTTGCCCAGCATGCCCCCCCCCCCCCAGTGTCTACCATACGTGTGGCGCGGTGTAATTGCCTAGTCCTTTGTCTGCATATCCTCCCTCATTAAAAATAGAATCCCTGTCTTAACAGCAATCCCGTTTAACTACGTGGTCGCATTAACCTGTGTGTTGTCACGTTACAGGCGATAATGTTTTCTTAGACATTTTCAAACACTTAGGACCAATCCCGAATGGACCCCTGGACCCTATGCACTTGTGGAGATCTGATAAGATTTGACAGGTGCAATCAATAAATGGTCCTCCAAGGTTAATTGGAAATTTCTCCATATTGCTTATACCAATCACGTCCTCTCAGATCTCCACAAGTGCATAGGGTCTACTGGTCCATTTGGGATTGGGCGGCAGTGCAGAATTACAGGCTGTTTTCGAGGTGGAGTGAATATATTGGGTGTCGTGTTCACGAAACATTATGGAACGGGTAAAATGAGCGTTCCTATCGGATAAGTTCACAGAGTATCTCCCTTTGTTTCAAAACGCTTTCACCTGTTTCGTCCCTGCTGAACACCACCCCGACTTGTGAGGTTGAAAGTTATGTGTTGACCTTTTGACCCCTGACCTTCTGGCCACCAGGATGCTGTCAGGACAGGATGGCCATCGGCACGCCCGCTCCCAGACAATGCCCATCATCCGGGCCAAGAACGCTCTGACCAACCCCAAGCTGCTGCAGATGATGGAGACTGGTAATGCCCCCCCGAGTACTCCCGCCTAACAACACCGCTGGGCAATGCCACCCCGGTCCCATTTCAAAACTGTTTAGTTCACATCAATGTGTTCTGTTATTTAGTTAGTTGTTAGCTTTTGTTGTCCTAGGCCAATAGCTGTTTTACTTTTACAAACCGCCAATAGTGCTGTTTCTTATCTATTACAGTGCTAAGTAACATTACTTAGCTATTATAATTCTGTCTCTCGTGTTGTCTTTTGTTAGGTGCGTGAGGGTTATTGCTAGGGTTAGGGTTGGGCTGTTGTTGCTAGCTGTGCGGCTGTACCATTGCCCTTTTCCTGTCCTTCCCTCAGATGGGAACATCCCAGAGGGTGACCACCTGAGCCCGACGGACATCGAGGCCAATCTGTCCACCGAGGTGGCCCTCATCGTACTGGATGTCCTGGGCCTCTTTGTCCATCACCACAAGGTCAGACAACAACACTGACCACTGTCTGAATGGTCAAACACCGATCTCTACAACCTACAGACCTGCTGCGGTTGCTCAACTTTCCCAAAATTCCCAGGTTTTCCAGACATCCCAGTTGGTAGATTCCTGGAATCACGAGGGAACAAACAGGAAATCCAAGCAGGATTTCTGGAAGACCTGGGAATTGTAGGGGAAATTTCCAGAATTTTGCCTTATCCTAGACCTGTCATTCATGAGCCTATTTTAATACGCCACTGCCACCTTGTGGTTATTACTAAGAACTACAGTGACTTTTTCGCCTGAAATCCACACTAAATACCACTCTGTTTCACTATTCACTCTTGTTTCACTTCACTGAATCTGAGATATTCAGTTTGTAGTCCAAGCTAGGGATTTGTATCGTCTGTTGTTCTTGTAGGTTACTGTGCACTCCTCAGCCCTCAAGTCAGCTGTCCCTCAATACCTATAATTGCTATACTCTGTAAAGCAACCTAGACATGCTGCTTTGTTTGTCTTTTTGACTCTTTTGTGATTCATATTATGGCTGTGTCCCAAATGGCACCATTTTCTCTATATAGTGCACTACTTTTGACAAGAGCCCTATAGGCCCTGGTCAAAAATAGTGCACTATATATGGAACAGGGTACCCTTATGGTACCCACCCGGCTGGTGGACGAGATAAGGAAGAGGATGCCATTTGGGAAGCACATATGTTGATTGTTGTTCTCTTCTTCTCTCCCACAGAAACAGTTACTGCAGGACGAGGGTCAGAACCTGCTGATGAAGACGGTGTTCGACACCTACCTCCTGTTCTTCCAGATCAATCAGTCCACCAGCACCCTGAGACACGTCTTCGCTGCCCTGCGCCTCTTCATACAGAAGGTCTGTGTACTAGCTGATAGCTCTCTCACACCCATGCACACTAACTGACTTCATATTACATTATTGACGCTGAACTCTCTCTCTCTCTGTCCCTCTTTCTCTCCTTCCCTACTCTCTTCCTCTTTAACCCCATCTCTTCTCTCTGTCCCCTTCCTTACTTCCCCTCGTTCTCCCTTCTTACGCCCTCTCTCTCTCTCTCTCTAGTTCCCCTCTGCGTTCTTCCAGGGTAAAGCGGACCTGTGTGGCTGCCTGTGCTACGAGATCCTGAAGTGTTGTAACCACCGCTCCAGCTCCACCCAGACTGAGGCCTCCGCACTCCTCTACTTCTTCATGAGGAAAAACTTTGAGTTCACCAAGGGGAAGTCCATCGTCCGCTCCCACCTACAGGTCAGCCAGCGGTGGTGGAGGGATGTGTGTGGTGTGGGTCTTGGTGTGGGGGTGGGTATGTGTGTGAGTGTGTGTGTGTGTGCCAGAGCTTTCTTTATTTTCACTGTTTTGTTCGGTGAACACAGGGCCTGGATAGAGAAAAGGCCACGATATTTCTATGGCTTTGTTTACCTCTGAAACGGACAGTTTAGCAGCCGATCAGAGACGACACACACGTCGCCACCCTGTCTCAGAGCGGTTGTGATTAGCGTCACCTTTACTCTCGTTCCCTTTCTCTCCTCTCTCGCTCCTCCATCCCCTCCAGCTGATCAAGGCAGTGAGTCAGCTGATCGCGGATGCTGGCATCGGAGGCTCACGCTTCCAACAGTCTCTGGCCATCATCAATAACTTTGCCAACGGAGATGCTCCTCTCAAGGTGAGAACAGGGACTGGAGTGGGAACTGTTCTGCGTCCCAAATTGCACCCTATTCCCTTTATAATCCACTACAGTATATATCAGGGATGGGAAACTGGCGGGGGAACTCAGTCGGGGTGTCAACTTACGGTTGCGCGGTAGGAAATTGGAAAACACAAGGTGCAATTTCTAAATTTCGTTGTGTATCAACAGTTTTTCTCTTGTAATGTCAGTCACTAATAGTCACTCAATTAGCCCTTGTCAGCAGAACAATTTTTGATGGGTAAGTTAGTCTAGGGGCCAGCTATCTAAGTTAGTAGTCAGTCTCACTCAGAGATCATATTAAAAACTGCAAACATTTCTCTCCGCCCCATGGTAAAATATGTAGAATTGCAACAAACTAGCTTTAAAACAGCAACATTTTCTCTCCACCCTATGGAAAGAATGTGTAGAATTGCATGAAATTTGCTGTAAAATTGCTAATTCTCCTCTCCGCCCTGTGGCAAAATTTGAAGAATTGCAGAAAATCAAATGTTATTTGTCACATGCTTCGTAAACAACAGATGTAGACTAACAGTGAAATGCTTACTTACGGGCCCTTCCCAACAATGCAAAGAGAAAAAAATAAATAATAATAACACGAGGAATAAATACACAACGAGTAACAATAACTTGGCTATATACACAGAGTACCAGTACCGAGTCGATGTGCAGGGGTACGAGGTAATAGCGGTAGATATGTACATATAGGTAGGGATAAAGTGACTAGGCAACAGGATAGATAATAAACAGTAACAGCAGCATATGTGATGCGTCAAAAGAGTTAGTGCAGTAGCAGGATGGACAGTCGATGTCTTGGGTGGCAGGAGTCTTTGACAATTGTTAGAGCCTTCCTCTGACACTGCCTATATGGCAAGTAGGGTGGCATTTGGGTGTCAGCCCTAGTGTTGAGGAATTAGTGAGTTAGTGATTCCTCTCTTAACTCCCTCTAGTGACTAATAATGTTTGTATATGCTGCGATTGTGTATACTGTCCGTGTTTGATCTGATGTGACGTCATGCCATGTACATTGTTTCTGTAACTGAGCCACACAGAAGCCAAAAACCCTTTGCCCAAAAGGACAATAAACCTTTATGAACTGTGATGTCGACGTGTATGATCCATCTGCACTCCCAGAACACACCGTTCCCTGCCGAGGTGAAAGACTTGACCAAGCGGATCCGCACGGTGCTGATGGCCACGTCCCAGATGAAGGAGCACGAGAAGGACCCGGAGATGCTGGTGGACCTGCAGTACAGCCTGGCCAACTCCTACGCCAGCACGCCCGAGCTCCGGCGCACCTGGCTGGAGAGCATGGCCAAGATACACGTCCGCAACGGAGACCTCTCCGAGGTACAGTAGGACCTGGGTTACTGGGATATGTTATGTGATCTGATGCTATGTTATGTATACTGTAGGGTACAGAGATATGTACAGTGGGTATCATAAGTATTCACCCCCTTGGATTTTTTTCACATTTTGTTGCGTTACAAAGTGGGACTGAAATTAATTACATTTTTTTTGTCATAGATCTACACAAAATACTCTATAATGTCGAAGTGAAAAGAAAATTCTACAAATGTTTACAAATTTAAATAACTAAAAGATAGTTGTGGCATAAGTATTCACTCTCTTTGTTAAGGCCAGACTAAATTACACTGAACAAAAAAATAAACGCAGCATGCAAACATTTAAAGGTTTTTGCCGAGTTACAGTTCATATAAGGAAATCAGTCAGTTTAAATCAATTCATTAGGCCCTAATCTATGGATCTCACATGACTGGGAATACAGATATGCAACTTTTTTTTAAAGGTGGGGGCGTGGAATGGGAAAACCAGTCAGTATCTGGTGTGACCACCATTTGCCTCGTGCAGCGCGACACATCAACACTTTACATGCATTTATATTTTTCTTCAGTGTAGTTCCGTTGTAAAATCTGGTTTAACAAATCACGTAAGTTATATGAACTCAATCTGTGTGAAGAAAAAAAAAATGACTAACCCCTTCCTCTGTCCCCCATACATACCACATCTGTAAGCTCCCTCAGTCAAGTATTGCATTTCAAGCACAGATTTATCTACAAAGACCAGGGAGCTTTTCGAAAGCGTAATAAAGAAGGGCAGGGATTGGCAGATGGGTAACAATAACAAATCAGACATTGAATATATTTTCATGCGTGGTCAAGTTAATAACGGATGATGTATTAAACCACCCAAACACACCAAAGACACAGTCGTCCTTCTGAACTGAGCTGCAGGGCAGGAAGGAAACTGCTCAGGGATGTCACCATGAGGCCGTTGGTGATTTTTTGTAAAAACGGCTACAGAGTTCAATGATTGTGATGGGAGAAAAAACTGAGGGTAGATCAACAATATTGTAGTTACTCCACAATAATGACCTAAATGACAGAGTGAAAAGAAGAATACGTAATAAAAAATATTCCAAAACATGCATCCAGTTTGCAGCAAGACACTAAAGTTGGAATAAACTTTTTGGTCTAAATGCAAAGCCTTATGACAACTGCCTCCTTATTTTCAAGCATGGTGGTAGCTGCATCATGGTATGGGTATGCTCGACATCAGCAAAGACTGCCCAGTTTTTCAGGATAAAAAGAAACGGGATGAAGCTAAACACAGGTATATTCCTAGAGGAAAATCTGCTTCAGTCTGCTTTCCACCAGACATTGGGAGACAAATTCAACTTTCAGTAGGACAATAACGTACAACACAATGCCAAATCTACACTGGGGTTGGTTACCAAGAAGACAGTGAATGTGCCTGAGTGGCCAAGTTACAGTTTTGACTTAAATCTGATTGAAAATCTATGGCAAGATTTGAAAATTGCTGTGTAGCCATGACCCCCCAACACCTAATGGCCAAACATTGCACAGTCCAGGTGTGCAGAGCTCTTAGAGACAAACCCAAGAAGACTCACACCTGTAATCACTGCCAAAGGTGATTACATCTAATCAAGGAATATTTGTGTTTTAATTTTTTATAACTTTTTAAGAAATGTTGTGTAGATCATTGATAAAAAAATAAAAAAAACATTAAATAAATTTTAAACTCACTTTGTAACACAATAAAATGTATAGAAATCTAAGGGGGGGAATACTTATTATACCCACTGTACCATCCCACCTCTGACACCATCATTTTAGCGTGTAATTCAAACTTCAGACTGCTACAGTCTCTTTCTAAGATTAGGGTTGTTACACTGTGATAGTGTTCAGGGGCCATATCAGAGCATCTCAGAGTAGGAGTGCTGATCTCGAATCATCTCCCCCCCCTGTCCATGTAATCCAGGTAATCTTATTCATTGTGAACTAAAAGTCCAAACTGATCGTAGATCAGCACTCCTACTCCGAGACGCCTAGTTAATGATGTGATGGTATCTGTGATTAAACTGTTCACCTCCTTTCCTCCTGTTCCTCTGTCCCTCAGGCGGCCATGTGTTACATTCACATCTCAGCCCTGATCGCTGAGTCCCTCAAGAGGAGAGGTGAGCACAGCCCGGTGGGCCGCAACATGGCAGTACTGCTAACAAGCTTCTGCAGTGTGTGTGTGTGTGTGTGTGTGTGTGTGTGTGTGTGTGTGTGTGTGTGTGTGTGTGTGTGTGTGTGTGTGTGTGTGTGTGTGTGTGTGTGTGTGTGTGTGTGTGTGTGTGTGTGTGTGTGTGTGCGCGCATGCATGCGTGTTCTCTCCAGCGTGTGCATGTGTGTGTGGAGAACCTCTGACCTCTTTGCTTGTGAGTCTTCTGGCCGCTTCTGTCCATCGATTGGCTGGACAGCATGTGTGACATCATCATTCAGCGCTTTGTGCATATGGCTACTGTAGCCTCTCTGTGCAAACATTTGTTTCTAACTAGTTCTTCTGCTTGTGAAGGGGTGGAAATGGTATGAGTGGGTTGATGTGTGTGCGTGTATGCTTATGTCTGTGCGTGTGTGTATACATGTGCTTGTGGGTTTGTTATCCACTGTATGTGTGCATGCTTTTGTGTGTTGGCATATTACTTATTTTGTGTGTGTGTGTGTGTGTGTGTGTGTGTGTGTGTGTGTGTGTGTGTGTGTGTGTGTGAGAAGAGAGGTTAGTCAGAGCTGAGCTGTGTGTGCTCTCTCACAACTCGAGTGTCTGGAAAACAATGACATCATCCAATCAGCACACAGAGACCTCTATGTGCTACAGTACTGGCCATCCACTCTTTAATCTCTCATACACAAACATAGGTTTGCATCCCAAATAGCACCATATTCCCTATATAGTGCACTACTTTTGACGAGCCCTGGTCATAAGTAGTGCACTACATAGGAAATAGGGTGCCATTTGAGACATAGCCAGTGTCTGCTGCTGTGAGTGCGACTTCACATCCTCTCATGTATAGTATGTGCTACTATGACACGGGAACTCGGTGTCTCCATCTGCGCGTGTATGTGCTTGCTAGCCGATGCATGCTTCACCGTTCAGCGCATGAGCCGTCATCTCTCTCTTTCTGCCGCCACTCGCCGGGTGTGGAAAGCATGCCTTGTAAAGCACTGGCTTGTCGTGAAGTGAAAAAAGGCAAAACAGCAAGTGGAAAGTTACATTGTGTACAGTAAACTCCTATACTCCTCCTTATAACGCAGGCTACTGGAAACCTGACAAGGCCAGGATGTTAAGTGTGGTTCCTGAGGAGCCCAATGTCATTAACTGTAGCCCCTTACTAACCCCCCGAGATGGAGAAAGTGAGTGTGCTGCCATGGAACCGGGATGTGTAAAGGGTGGGGGCTGATTCAAGCTATGCTGACTTCAGAATCAGAACTTTATTCGTACATGTACAGTTGAAGTCGGAAGTTTACATACACCTTAGCCAAATACATTTAAACTCAGTTTTTCACAATTCCTGACATTTAATCCTAGTAAAAATTCTCTGTCTTAGGTCAGTTAGGATCACCACTTTATTTTAAGAATGTGAAATGTCAGAATAATAGTAGAGAGAATTATTTATTTCTTTCATCACATTCCCAGTGGGTCAGAAGTGAACATACACTCAATGAAATACATCCATAGGTACACCTCCAATTGACTCAAATTATGTCAATTAGCCTATCAGAAGCTTCTAACGCCATGACATCATTTTCTGGAATTTTCCAAGCTGTTTAAAGGCACAGTCAATTTAGTGTATGTAAACTTCTGACCCACTGGAATTGTGATACAGTGAATTATAAGTGAAATAATCTGTCTGTAAATAATTGTTGGGGAAATTACTTGTGTCATGCACAAAGTAGATGTCCTAACCGACTTGCCAAAACAATAGTTTGTTAACAAGACATTTGTGGAGTGGTTGAAAAACTAGTTTTAATGACTCCAACCTAAGTGTATGTAAAGTGTACATCTACCAGGAATTTAACCTTGTGAAATGGTGCTGACAGCAATAAACAGAGTATATAGAACGTACACATAATCTACATACAGTATACAATATAGATAGTAAAAACAGTTTACTTAAAAACACTAGGACCAAACTTTGACTGCAACTAGCAAAATGGAGTCTGAATTATTACAGATGCACAGTGTAATGTTTTGAAGTCCACTGCAATGGCTTAGCCATACCACTTAGAACAAAGCAATGTATTGGACATGCATTCTAAGTGGTATGCTGAACATACCTTATGACTCAAAAGACTTGCAGAATGTCCAGGCAGGTATAATGTCCACTGATTTGCCTTTACTATTGAAAGATGTCTGGATGTCTGTGGTCTACCTTGCCTTTTGAGATGCCTTTATTGATGTCCACCTAAGTTTCACTTGATATGTGTAAAGAAAGCACGTTCACAATGAATGGAGTTACTGTTCTCTGTTTGGGTTTGTTGATACGGAACACAAGGAATGTTAAGTACCACAGTGTGTGTGTGTGTGTGTGTGTGTGTGTGTGTGTGTGTGTGTGTGTGTGTGTGTGTGTGTGTGTGTGTGTGTGTGTGTGTGTGTGTGTGTGTGTGTGTGTGTGTGTGTGTGTGTGTGTGAGAGTTAGCGAGAGTGTGTGGTGTATGGGTTCATACCATCGGATGATAAAATGCACACAAGCATAAAGAAGAGAGTGACAACATGTTGTTCCTATGAGCTCTCTGCTCCTATGTCCCTCCTTCTCTGATGTCATATCCTGTTTGAAACCTCAGCGTCGTTCTCCATGGGCTGGGCGGCCTTCCTGTGCATCTCACCGAACGTGAAGGAAGAGGGGGCCATGAAAGAGGACACAGGGACTCAGGATACCCCCTACACTGAGGTACCCTCACCACCACTGGCTACAGTACAAAGAATTGTATAGATTTGGAAGATCATTCAATGACAATGCAGTGCAGAGCCTGGGCCCGTATTCATAAAGTGTCTCAGAGTAGGAGTGTTGATCAGGTCGCCTCTTATTCATCAGGTCGCCTCTTATTCATTTAGACTTCAAAATGCTAAACAGATCCTAACCTTCCTGTGTATGTAGGACACTCTAGTGGAGCAGCTGGAGCTGTGTGTGGACTACCTGTGGAAGTCTGAGAGGCACGAGCTCATCGCCGATATCAACAAACCCGTCATTGCCGTCTTTGAGAAGAGGCGAGATTTCAAGGTGACAGGGGGGATAGGACAAGGTTGTTTCTTGACCAGGCCAGAAACACTCGGACAGGAAGGAGATGGTGTAATACCAGATGTGATTGACATTGTGTGTGTGATCCACAGAGGCTATCGGAGCTGTACTACGACATCCACCGCTCCTACCTGAAGGTGACAGAGGTCGTGAACTCTGAGAAGCGTCTGTTTGGCCGATACTACCGCGTGGCGTTCTACGGATTGGTAAGTGCCATCAGAGCCACTGAAGACACTGAAAATGACAAGCACACCTTATCGATAGGTGTGTGTGTACTGTGTACCTAGCCTGAGTGACAGTCTGTTTGTGCTATCATGCTAACTCCTTGTTACTCATTGTCATGTTTGGCATCGATCTGGATCGCACACACAGACTGGCACTCAGGCTAGCGTGTACCATCCCTGCTCTGGGATTCAGTCCTTCAGGTCTCAGGGGAGGAGGAATGATGTCACAGCGCGATGCTAAACTAGTTTCAACTAGCTTCGACTAGCTTGATAGCTAGTCAGTACATGCTATAGCTATAGCCCTCTGGTACGAACCCAGTCTCACCGAGTATTTTGTCCCATAAAGGACGTCAAACTCCTACAATCACTAAGCTGGTTGGACACATTTTAGAAGAGCCTGAATCCTTTAGACATTTAACCTTTGGTGAATTGAGAGAGGGGTGGATCACAACTTGTCTCTAGTCAGTCTCTAGTCAGTCTCTTTAATTCCTCCATCTGCTCTTTTTCTTTTCTTCATTTTGTTTTTTCTGTATCAAGATTGCGGTAAGTTTTTGTCTCTCTTTATGTTTTTGTTCCGCTTACCTTCTCTTTTCTCCCTTCACCGGTAGTAGCTTCTCTAACCTTTCTTCTAAGATATATGTTGTATACATATTGTTATGCGCTTCTATATGGTATGTATACCTACCGGGGTTTGGGGTCGATTCTATATCAATTCAGGAATAAAGCAGAATTTACATTTCCCTCATCGAAAAGAAATTAGGAAAATTAGGGAATTGGAATTTCAGTTTACTTCCTGAGTTGTAGGAATTTAAATAGAATTGACCCCGATACCTACATCCTATAATCTCCAGTAATCTTTTCCCCCTCAACGATCCCAATCTCTAATCTCTAGCTCCTGTGAACAGATCTTAGAACAGTTGGTGTCAAGATGACATAGCAGTATACATGCAGGCAGGCCAGACCAGGGCCCGTATTCACAAAGCATCTCAGAGTGGGACTGCTGATTTTAGGATCTGTTTAGCATTTTAAGTCATAATGAATAAGAGGGGCAACCTGATCCTAGATCAGCACTCCTACTCTGAGGCATTTTATGAATGCGGGGTTGGTCATGAATGTTGGAATGTAAGGGCTCTTTCTCAACTCATCACTCCTCGATTCCTCTCATCCCCTCTCAGCCGCCTCCTCCAAACCGAGAGTCTGAGTGGAGGGACCTTGGACTAGGGTTGAATATTTTCCCAGTATTTTACAAATGTTCCATCCTGAGAATAAATCACTTTTTTCCCGGGTAACCCGGTACTTCCTGTTAAAACCAGAAGTGTCATTCAAAAGCATATAAATAGCCTATCTCTGGATTTGATTAGAGTTTTGATCGAAAATTCAAGCCTAATGCTACCGGAGCCTAATGAGCCATACATTAAAGACATTTTATGAGCCCAAGCCCAAAAAAGCCCAAGTGATTATGTCGTTATCCAATACATATATGATACTGTAGACTACTGCACATTACGCACAACAGAAAAAAACTAGTCTAGCTTTTCCTGCATGGGACTCCAAGAGCTAAGAAGTGTTTTTTAACCTTTCTAGCGCAGGCGTTCCGCTAGCGGAACCCCTCGACAACATTCCGCTGAAAAGGCAGCACGGGAAATTCAAACATATTTTTTTGAAATATGTAACTTTCACACATTACCAAGTCCAATACAGCAAATGAAAGATTAACATCTTGTTAATCTACCCATCGTGTCCGATTTCAAAAAGGCTTTACAGCGAAAGCACAACATATGATTATGTTAGTTCAGAGCCAAGTCAAAAAAACACAGCCATTTTTCAAGCCAAAGATAGGAGTCACAAAAAGCAGAAATATAGATAAAATGAATCACTAACCTTTGATGATCTTCATCAGATGACACTCATAGGACATCATGTTACACAATACATGTATGTTTTGTTCGATAATGTGCATATTTATATCCAAAAATCTCAGTTTACATTGGCGCGTTACGTGCAGTATTGTTTTGGTTCCAAAACATCCGGTGTTTTTGCAGATAGCCACAGAAATCCCAGAAATACTCATAATAAACATTGATAAAAGATACAAGTGTTGTTCACAGAATTAAATATAGACTTCTCCTTAATGCAACCGCTGTGTCAGATAAAAAAAAAAAAAAAAAAAAAACATAATCTGAGTACGGCGCTCAGAGCCCAATCCAGCCAAAGAAATACCCGCCATGTTGGAGTCAACAGAAGTTAGAAATAACATAATAAATATTCACTTACCTTTGATGATCTTCATCAGAATGCACTCCCAGGAATCCCAGTTCGACAATAAATGACTGATTTGTTCCATAAAGTCCATAAATTATGTCCAAATAGCCACTAGTTGTTAGCGTGTTCAGCCCAGTAATCCATCTTCATGAGCACTGCGTCCAGACAAAAACTCGAAAAGTTCCGTTAAAGGTCGTAGAAACATATCAAACGATGTATGGAATCAATCTTTAGGATATTTTAACATAAATCATCACTAATGTTCCAACCGGAGAATTCCATTGTCTGCAGCAAAGCATTGGAACGAGAGCTAACTCTGTCGGGAGAGCGCGCCACGAGCCTGAGACACTCTGCCAGACCCATGACTCATTCAGCTCCCATTCCCCCCTCCTTTATAGCAGAAGCCTGAAACAAGTTTCTAAAGACGGTTGACATCTAGTGGAAGCCTTAGGAAGTGCAATTTAACCCCATAGACACTGTGTATTCGGTAGGCCAAGCTTTGAAAAACTACAAACCTCAGATTTCCCACTTCCTGGTTGGATTTTTCTCAGGTTTTCGCCTGCCATATGAGTTCTGTTATACTCACAGACATCATTCAAACAGTTTTAGAAACTTCAGAGTGTTTTTTATCCAATACTACTAATAATATGCAGGTAGGCTAGGACATACACTACCATTCAAAAGTTTGGGGTCCTTGTTTTTGAAAGAAAATCACTTTTTTTGTCCACTGAAGATCTCGTACAACGCTGTGTACTACTCCCTTCACAGAACTGCGCAAACTGGCTCTAATGTTGTAAATTACTATTGTAGCTCGAAACGGCTGATTTTTAATGGAATATCTACATAGGCGTGAAGAGGCCCATTATCAGCAACCATCACTCTTGTGTTCCGATGGCACGTTGTGTTAGCTAATCCAAGTTTATCATTTTAAAAGGCTAATTGATCATTAGAAAACCCTTTTGCAATTATGTTAGCACAGCTGAAAACTGTTGTTCTGATTAAAGAAGCAATAAAACTGGTCTTCTTTAGACTAGTTGAGTATCTGGTGCATCAGCATTTGTTGGTTTGATTACAGGCTCAAAATGGCCAGAAACAAATAACTTTCTTCTGAAACCTGTCAGTATATTCTTGTTCTGAGAAATGAAGGCTATTCCATGTGAGAAATTGCCAAGAAACTGAAGATCTCGTACAACGCTGTGTACTACTCCCTTCACAGAACAGCGCAAACTGGCTCTAACCAGAATAAAAAGAGGAGTGGGAGGCCCCGGTGCACAACTGAGCAAGAGGACAAGTACATTAGAGTGTCTAGTTTGAGAAACAGACGCCTCACAAGTCCTCAACTGGCAGCTTCATTAAATAGTACCCGCAAAACACCAGTCTCAAAGTCAACAGTGAAGAGGCGACTCCAGGATGCTGGCCTTCTAGGCAGAGTTCCTCTCTCCAGTGTCTGTGTTATTTTGCCCATCTTAATCTTTTATTTTTATTGGCCAGTCTGACATATGGCTTTTTCTTTGCAACTCTGCAAAGGTGAAGCTGGTTGAGAGAAAGCCAAGAGTGTGCAAAGCTGTCATCAAGGCAATGGGTGGCAACATTGAAGAATATAAAATATATTTGTATTTGTTTAACAATTATTTGGTTACTACATGATTCCATGTGTTATTTCATAGTTTTGATGTCTTCACTATTATTCTACAATGTAGAAAATAGTAAAAAAAATAAAGAAAAACCCTGGAATGAGCAGGTGTGTCCAAACTTTTGACTGGTACTGTCTAAATCAATCTTGAACAGACTGCTCGCACATGATCTGATTTAAAGCAACGAATGATTATTAGAATAAAAGGCTGTTTCAAAACTCTGCAGCTGCAATTAAAACAATAAAATCTTTACAATAAAAAATTAAGGTGACCCCCAAAAGCCAAATAGAGATGTGTAAATTAGAAGCGCATTCAGTCCTTATATTACTGCAGCATAGGCTATTCTGCAGAAAATGCAGGAGTGGTTTTGGGCAGTAAATCTCAGTAACCGAGTTCCCACCATTCAACCCTACCTTGGACCTTTTCCTCCAATACGGTTAAGAAAGAGACGAGGGCCTCCCGAGTGGCACAGAGGTCTAAGGCACTGTATCGCAGTGCTTGAGGCGTCACTACAGACTCGGGTTCAATCCCAGGCTGTGTTACGGCCGACCGTGACCGGGAGACCCATGAGGCGGCGTACAATTCCAGCGTCGTCTAAGTAAGGGGAAGGTTTGGCCCATTTCCTTGTCCCATCGCACTCTAGTGACTCCTTGTGGGGGGCCGGGCACCTGCAACCTGACCCCGGTCGCCAGCTGGATGGTGTTTTCCTCTGTCACATTGGTGCGGCTGGCTTCCGGGTTAAGCGAGCAATGTGTCAAGAAGCAATGCGGCTTGGCAGGGTCGTGTTTCGGGGGACGCTTGGCTCTTGACCTCCGCCTCTCCCGAGTGCGTAGGGGAGTTGCAGCAATGTAACTACCAATTAGATGTCACGAAATTAGGGAGAAAAATGGGTAAAAATACAAAAAATAAATAAATAAAAAGGAGGGAAGGACGATATAGGATGCCAGGAATTGAAGAAAGGCTAATTGAGACAGAGCCTAGGAGTTTTCCATAGGAAACAACACACTGTCTGAAAATAACCCTCATTGCCCTTTGACCCCACGGTGCTTTGAGAATGACCTCTGACCTCTAAATGGCCTCTGCAATTTTGTCCGTAACTTTTGTGATTACAATTGTGTTCTAACAAGCTGACCTAACACTAAGAAACACATGACTAGACTGATAGGGAAGCGCAGGAAACCACTAAGGGGTGATGTGTGATATTCCAGCTAAGGGTTATTAATATTCAGCTGAGGGATGGAAAAAGAAAACAAAGGGCCACAGTTTCTAAACAATACATGCACATATACATACTCTTCAAAGTATTGACGCAGGCATTGCATTCAGACAAACAGACACTTACACACACACACACAGACACATTACATTTGACAACAAAAGCTCTTATTCAGAGTGATTTACAGTCAGAAGCACAGAAAAGCATGCACACACACACACAGACACAGGTGGTTGGGTAAAATGGTGTTTCTGTAACAGGGATTCTTTGAGGAGGAGGAGAGTAAAGAGTTCATCTACAAGGAGCCTAAGCTGACAGGACTGTCCGAGATCTCCCAGAGGCTCCTCAAACTCTACTCGGACAAGTTTGGGGCCGACAACGTCAAGATGATCCAGGACTCCAACAAGGTCAGTCTACTTCCTCCCCCCCAGCTTCCAAACACTGTCACATCTATATGTTTCATAGACAGTATTATTCAAAGTGTTTCGGCCTCTTTAGTACTTGTCTCGGTTTCTTTCATAGAAAGATTGTTGTCAAACTGTTGTAAAATTAATGAATGTACTACTACATTTTGACAGCAATCTTTCTACATAGAAAAGCGGCCAGTGAAGTAGTGATTCATTCAGACCATGGGCTCCAACAGGTCGATTGTGAACTACCAGTAGCTCGCAGCACACCTACTGTATGAGTAGCTCACCGAGCAATTCTGAAAGTATATGCAATTTTCACGTGTTCCCTCGCAAACTGTCATTAACAAATCTCACAAGTATCAGACACCGCCAGCTCCCAACTACTAGGTAATCAACACAACTTGACACCCCTGGTTAGCCGCTATTGGCTTAAAAAGCCAAACCTGACACGATATCTGCCAATTAATTTCTGGCAATATTGCCCCTGTCTGTCTGTGTGGTGCGCACGTTTGTCTTTCACTCCGGGTGTAGCCAGTTGATGTGATAACCGTCTCAATTAAACGTTAACTGCAAAGTAGGTTTGCCTGGCAGAAGTATATCATGAGTAAGTATATCATTTGTATCTAACTTCGCTATGAAATGAGCAGCATCGCTCGACCGGCACATTATACGGCACGTTCCTCACTCGCTAGATGTGCAATTAAAGGGCCAGAATCGCAATTAATGGGGCGTTACACTCAAAAATCTAAATTTGTTAGTTTTCGTCCAGATCTATAGGTCAGCAACCACAGCTAGTAAAGTCACTGCAACCCTAAACAAAGAGTTGCAGTCGGTTTTTGAAACGGTGGCCAGTTATAAACTGGTCCTGAACATCTCTAAAACTAATAGCGTTGTATTTGGTACTAAGTTCGAGACATCGACTGAATCTGGTAATGAATGGTGTGGATGTTGAGCAAGTTGAGGAGACTAAATTACTTGGTGTTACCTTAGATTGTAAACTGTCATGGCCAAAACATATACTGTAGATTCAATGGTTGTAAAGATGGGGAGAGATCTTTGCTTTTTTGACACCACACTCCACAAAGCAAGTCCTGCAGGCTCTAGTTTTATCTTATCTTGATTATTGTCCAGTCATATGATTCAGAGATTCAGATTGTTTAAAGGTCACGTGTACAGGGGTTATTGCAGAGTAGAGTGAAAATCTTAGGCTCCGAGCTCCAACAAGAGGGAGTAAGTGAAATAAAATCATGACAATTGTAATAAAAAAATAGAAATAGCACTATATACAGTGGGGAGAACAAGTATTTGATACACTGCCGATTTTGCAGGTTTTCCTACTTACAAAGCATGTAGAGGTCTGTCATTTTTATCATAGGTACACTTCAACTGTGAGAGACGGAATCTAAAACAAAAATCCAGAAAATCACATTGTATGATTTTTAAGTAATTAATTTGCATTTTATTGCATGACATAAGTATTTGATCACCTACCAACCAGTAAGAATTCCGGCTCTCACAGACCTGTTAGTTTTTCTTTAAGAAGCCCTCCTGTTCTCCACTCATTACCTGTATTAACTGCACCTGTTTGAACTCGTTACCTGTATAAAAGACACCTGTCCACACACTCAATCAAACAGACTCCAACCTCTCCACAATGGCCAAGACCAGAGAGCTGTGTAAGGACATCAGGGATAAATTGTAGACCTGTACAAGGCTGGGATGGGCTACAGGACAATAGCCAAGCAGCTTGGTGAGAAGGCAACAACTGTTGGCACAATTATTAAAAAATGGAAGAAGTTCAAGATGACGGTCAATCACCCTCGGTCTGGGGCTCCATGCAAGATCTCACCTCGTGGGGCATCAATGATCATGAGGAATGTGAGGGATCAGCCCAGAACTACACGGCAGGACCTGGTCAATGACCTGAAGAGAGCTGGGACCACAGTCTCAAAGAAAACCATTAGTAACACACTACGCCGTCATGGATTAAAATCCTGCAGCGCACGCAAGGTCCCCCTGCTCAAGCCAGCGCATGTCCAGGCCCGTCTGAAGTTTGCCAATGACCATCTGGATGATCCAGAGGAGGAATGGGAGAAGGTCGTGTGGTCTGATGAGACAAAAATAGAGCTTTTTGCTCTAAACTCCACTCGCCGTGTTTGGAGGAATAGAAGGATGAGTACAACCCCAAGAACACCATCCCAACCGTGAAGCATGGAGGTGGAAACATCATTCTTTGGGGATGCTTTTCTGCAAAGGGGACAGGACGACTGCACCGTATTGAAGGGAGGATGGATGGGGCCATGTATCGCGAGATCTTGACCAACAACCTCCTTCCCTCAGTAAGAGCATTGAAGATGGGTCGTGGCTGGGTCTTCCAGCATGACAACGACCCGAAACACACAGCCAGGGCAACTAAGGAGTGGCTCCGTAAGAAGCATCTCAAGGTCCTGGAGTGGCCTAGCCAGTCTCCAGACCTGAACCCAATAGAAAATCTTTGGAGGGAGCCGAAAGTCCGTATTGCCCAGCGACAGCCCCGAAACCTGAAGGATCTGGAGAAGGTCTGTATGGAGGAGTGGGCCAAAATCCCTGCTGCAGTGTGTGCAAACCTGGTCAAGAACTACAGGAAACGTATTATCTCTGTAATTGCAAACTAAGGTTTCTGTACCAAATATTCAGTTCTGCTTTTCTGATGTATCAAATACTTATGTCATGCAATAAAATGCTAATTAATTAATTAAAAATCATACAATGTGATTTTCTGGATTTTTGTTTTAGATTCCTTCTCTCACAGTTGAAGTGTACCTATGATAAAAATTACAGACCTCTACATGCTTTGTAAGTAGGAAAACCTGCAAAATTGTCAGTGTATCAAATACTTGTTCTCCCCACTGTATATCATAAATGTAGCAGTGTTGAATAATTAAATGTGGGGGAATGACCGTAGGGAGAGCAGCATGACCATTGACCAGGAGGTGTGGGGGGCCAAGTGGAAAAAAAAGTGCTGCAAAGAAGGTCCTAGTTAAGCTGCAGCTGGCCCAGAACAGAGCGGCACTTTTTGCTCTTCATTGTAATCAGAGGGCTAATATCAATACTATGCATGCCAGTTTCTCTTGGCTAACAGTTGAGGGAAAGGCTGACTGCATCACTTCTTGTTTTTATAAGAAACACTAATGTGTTGGAAATTCCAAATTGTTTGCATAGTCAATTGTACACAGCACTGTCACACACACTTACCCATCAGACATGCAGTCTTTTCACAGTCTCCAGGTCCAGGACAAATTCAAGGAAACGTACAATATTATACAGAGCCATGATTGCATGGAACTCATATAGCGCAAGGGAACATCAAACTTGTTTTCAAAAAACGAATAAAGCAACACCTCACGGCACAACGCCTCTCCCTCATGTGACCTACTTTTTGTGTGTACAGATGTCGGATCTTAATATGAGACAGTTTGCTACAGCAGGAAAATAATCCTACAGCAACAGGAAATGTCAATTATTGTGTTTTATAATTAATGAAAAAAATGTGTAGGGGTTGATAAATGTTTCACTAGGGCATGTCAAGTCTGACATTTTAAAGTGGAAATTACAAACTTTAGAAGCCTTTTAAACCTCAAATACACTACAAGTTTGCATTTCCAGAAAATTCCTGCAACAACAGGATGGTCAAATTAAGATACGACATCTGTATGTACTGACGTGTATGTGTAACCAATTCATACATGTTAATGTTTTAAATGCATGTCAATTCTAAAGTATTTTGTCTGTAATGTCTTTTTTGTTGTGTGTCGAACCCCTGTAAGACTAGCTGTCTCCATTGGTGTCGGCTAATGGGGATCCTAATAAAATCTAAATATACACTCAATCGTTCACCATATACAGTGGGGAGAACAAGTATTTGATACACTGCTGATTTTGCAGGTTTTCCTACTTACAAAGCATGTAGAGGTCTGTAATTTTTATCATAGGTACACTTCAACTGTGAGAGACGGAATCTAAAACAAAAATCCAGAAAATCACATTGTATGATTTTTAAATAATTAATTTGCATTTTATTGCATGACATAAGTATTTGATCACCTACCAACCAGTAAGAATTCCGGCTCTCACAGACCTGTTAGTTTTTCTTTAAGAAGCCCTCCTGTTCTCCACTCATTACCTGTATTAACTGCACCTGTTTGAACTCGTTACCTGTATAAAAGACACCTGTCCACACACTCAATCAAACAGATTCCAACCTCTCCACAATGGCCAAGACCAGAGAGCTGTGTAAGGACATCAGGGATAAAATTGTAGACCTGCACAAGGCTGGGATGGGTTACAGGACAATAGGCAAGCAGCTTGGTGAGAAGGAAACAACTGTTGGCGCAATTATTAGAAAATGGAAGAAGTTCAAGATGACGGTCAATCACCCTCGGTCTGGGGCTCCATGCAAGATTTCACCTCGTGGGGCATCAATGATCATGAGGAAGGTGAGGGATCAGCCCAGAACTACACGGCAGGACCTGGTCAATGACCTGAAGAGAGCTGGGACCACAGTCTCAAAGAAAACCATTAGTAACACACTACGCCGTCATGGATTAAAATCCTGCAGCGCACGCAAGGTCCCCCTGCTTAAGCCAGTGCATGTCCAGGCCTGTCTGAAGTTTGCCAATGACCATCTGGATGATCCAGAGGAGGAATGGGAGAAGGTCATGTGGTCTGATGAGACAAAAATAGAGCTTTTTGATCTAACTCCACTCGCCGTGTTTGGAGGAAGAAGAAGTATGAGTACAACCCCAAGAACACCATCCCAACCGTGAAGCATGGAGGTGGAAACATCATTCTTTGGGGATGCTTTTCTGCAAAGGGGACAGGACGACTGCACCGTATTGAGGGGAGGATGGATGGGGCCATGTATCGCGAGATCTTGGCCAACAACCTCCTTCCCTCAGTAAGAGCATTGAAGATGGGTCGTGGCTGGGTCTTCCAGCATGACAACGACACAAAGCACACAGCCAGGGCAACTAAGGAGTGGCTCCGTAAGAAGCATCTCAAGGTCCTGGAGTGGCCTAGCCAGTCTCCAGACCTGAACCCAATAGGAAATCTTTGGAGGGAGCTGAAACTCCGTATTGCCCAGCGACAGCCCCGAAACCTGAAGGATCTGGAGAAGATCTGTAGGGAGGAGTGGGCCAAAATCCCTGCTGCAGTGTGTGCAAACCTAGTCAAGAACTACAGGAAACGTATGATCTCTGTAATTGCAAACAAAGGTTTCTGTACCAAATATTAAGTTCTGCTTTTCTGATGTATCAAATACTTATGTCATGCAATAAAATGCAAATTAATTACTTAAAAATCATACAATGTGATTTTCTGGATTTTTGTTTTAGATTCCGTCTCTCATAGTTGAAGTGTACCTATGATAAAAATTACAGACCTCTACATGCTTTGTAGTAGGAAAACCTGCAAAATCGGCAGTGTATCAAATACTTGTTCTCCCCACTGTATATATAGGTGAAGAGATTAGTAGCCTTGCATGCCAGGCTTTTAGGTTGAGCAAGAATACAACTGACTGACTACACAAGACTAACTATGAGACTGACTCAGTGAGGTTAAGAGACCAAGACAAAACACAGTAGACTGATTTTTGAAGAGAGCAGGGTCGTTAGACACCAAATGGTGGAAAACGGACCAAAACGGGGAGAGGCTACCTGAATTTCTCCAATAAGTAACTCGTTTTTGTTTGCAGAACATTTTCCATTGCAAAAAATGTTTTGCTACGGTTTTCTACGGTGTGTACTAACGAATACGACACAGACTGTGAACTGTTTGATATAACCCACCAGGTAAATCCTAAAGACCTGGACCCCAAGTACGCCTACATCCAGGTGACCTACGTAGTGCCCTACTTCGACGACAAGGAGCAGCAGGAGAAGAAGACGGACTTCGAGCGACATCACAACATCAATCGCTTCGTGTTCGAGACGCCGTTCACTCTGTCGGGGAAGAAACATGGCGACGTGGAGGAGCAGTGCAAGAGACGCACCATACTAACCAGTGAGTTATTAAAAAGGTCATTTCTGCTAATATTTTAACACGAAAGAGCTGTCAACATTGACTGTCACATATTCAGTAGGTGGAATGTGCAGGATTCGAACCGACAACCCAGGTGATACTCTAACCCACTGAGCCATTGGCTTGTACACTATACTAATAGGAAGTGTCTGAATAACCAGTAAATACTGAGCCGTAACTGTAATCACTAGTATACTGACCAGTGCTGTAATCAGTGACCTATTCTGACCAGTAATAGGGTCTAGGTTCAAAATAAAATAAATTCCTAAACAAAGCCAATAAAATGTATCCCATCTAGCAGACACTTTTCTCCAAAGCAATTTTTCATATGGGTAGCCCCAGCGGGCATCGAACCCACGGTCCTGACTCTATGCTCCCTACTCATGCTCTAACAACTGAGCCACCCATGACCACAAGGTTTAACCAATAGGTTCCTTAAACCGTGTGTCTACTCCCCCTTTCTCTCTCCCTACCCAGCGAACTCCACATTCCCCTACCTGAAAAAGCGTATCCAGGTGGTGGAGCAGCAGAGCACGGAGATGAACCCCATCGAGGTGGCCATCGACGAGATGTCCTGCAAGGTGTCCGAGCTCAACCAGCTGTGTGCCATGGCAGAGGTGGACATGATCCGGCTGCAGCTGAAACTGCAGGGTAGCGTCAGCGTCAAGGTAAGGGTAGGGGTGGAGGAGGAGGAGGAGGAGGAGGAGGAGGAGGAGGAGGAGGAGGAGGAGAAAGATGGAGAGAGACACACAGAAAGGAGTTGAGTTCAGAGGTCATAGCAGAGCTGACATACACATACTATGCAGACACACACACACCACACACACACCACACACACCACACACACACACACACTACAACTCAAGTGAGTTGAGCTGACAGACACAACTGACACAGACACGCTCACACACAACAACACACATACACATATTAGTGAGTTCAGAAATAGCTGAGCTGATACACACGTACAGTACCCCCCATGCAGCTATGAAACTGCACATTTTTCTCTCAGCCTCATGGGAAAATGTGTAGAATAGCATGAGATCAGCTATACAACTGCACATTTTTTCTTTCTGCCCCATTGCAAAATGTGTGGTAGTGTGGGAAGTTAGCCGTTTTCCTAAATAAAAATGTTTGCTCGGGGCCTCGTGAGAACAATGCTTGATTGGTAAATCGGGAGGTACCAAACAAAAAGCGAGCATGAGATGGGCGGGGGCTCTGAGGTACCGGAACGCATGGGGGGAAAAACACCTTCTTAATAAAGCATTGCAAAACATTTCATAAAATGTATTAATTATATACAAATATTTACAAAATGTAAGGTAGGTCTCTGCCTAAGTGACCTCATGGTGCTATGGCAACCACAGAATTCGCATTAGCCTCTAGCATCACTATTAGCATTAGCGTCTTGCATCTTTAGCATTAGCCTCTTGCATTACTAGCATTACCCTCAGTTCTCATTTCTTCCTACTGCGGTGTCTGTTGAAAATGGTGCAGGTGAATAACCATGAACTTACCTTACAGGTCAATGCAGGGCCCATGGCCTATGCCCGAGCCTTCCTGGAAGAGAAAAATGCCAAGAAGTACCCCGACAACCAAGTCAAACTGCTCAAGGAGATTTTCAGGTATTCATCACAACACTTCTCATGACTTATGCACCACTTAGCATATGCTTTTATCCAAAAAGTAAATATTTAGTATGGTTATGTTTAGGGCTGTTGCGGTGACTGTATTACCGCCACACTAGTGGTCACGAGTCATGAAGGCAGTCAAATTCCTGGTGACCGTTTACTCATGATAATTAGGCTTCTCCAAGCTCTGATGATGCTGATAGTCATTAGTAGCCTACCAAACTTGCTAACTGTCTGGTACTCAGCACTCTATTGTCCCCCTAATCACTCTGACATCAATGCAAATGTAATCAAAAATATAATCAAACACTTCACGAGAGCTCATGTTGCGCAACATTTCTATAGGCTATGCAATTGCGGAGAAAACAGAGTGATGGCCTCTATTAAAAAGAGGAGGATCCCATCAGCTTTCTATAGGCTAGGCCTACTATATTTATTTTTCAACTTTCCTAATATTAAGCAAATATTAGGCACATTGCTTATCTTTACAACAGGAGTAATAGCCTAACTGGCTGGCAGGAAAATGAACCACAGGAAAACCGTCCTCCATTCGCTATTTAAATTTTTTTATGATTGCTTAGGCACTATCTTTGAAACTATAGGCTATTTTTGCAAAACTCTACACACTAACCACAAAACCTTAAACCTAACCAGCAAAACATTATCTCATCTCTTGCAAAAGCAAACAATTCTTGCAAAACTCTTCAAACAAAGCGTCAATACAGTACACACAAACCACAATTTGAATAAGCACACGAAGCACCAACTACGCACTGATAGTATAAGTGAAAAACACTTTTTTGTGTGCAGGGCATAGCAGTTTGCAATAAAGTTTTGTCATACGTGTAGTAAAAACACACACACACAGGTATCCAAATGTGTAAAGTATGGATGTGTATTCCGAACATAACACACAATACAAATAAGGAGGAAAAGTTTAGTTTTTTCTCAAAATGTTCTAACACTCCTCAAACAACAAAAGCGCAGTAGAAGAAAACAAAAATATTTGTGCTAGAGAAAAAAAAGAACAGAATAAAAGTTGGCTTCTTTGTGGGTCTGGCCATAAGACTTCATTCACAGCACATGCGATGTTGTCTTGAGCTAGGCAGCGTGGAAAGTATCGCCTGGAGTGCCGTATCCAGGCCTGGCGTGACCTCTGATCCAGAGAATCATTTTTCAATAGGATTCAAGAACGGAGAGTATGGGGGAGATTGAGTGTGCTGAAAAGTGGGTGACCTGTGAACCAATTGCGGACCACAGCAGCCCGGTGGAAACTAACATTGTCCCAGATGATAACGTACCTGGGCTGCTCTGGCCCCTGGTCATTAGAGATTAGTCTGTTGTGGAGGGTGTCCAGAAATGTGATAATGTGTGCAGTGTTGTATGGGCCTAGGATTGCATGATGGTGAAGGACGCTGTTTTGACTAATAGCCACACACATTGTTATGTTGCCACCACGTTGTCCCGGGACGTTGATGATGGCACGGTGTCCGATGATATTTTTGCATGGTTGAAACCTGCCTCGTCCACATATATTAGCTCATGATGTACTGCATCTGCTTCTAGCTCCATGACTCTCTGAAAGAGACAAGACAAAACAATGTAGCACAGTACGAAAAGCAGGGATCAGTCAATTATATGATGTAGCACCATACACTTCCAGATCCAGTACCAATGATAGGATAGTATAGCTTACCTGCACATATTCATATCTCAGTTGTTTTACACAGTCTGAGTTTCTTTCGAAAGGGACTCTGTACAGCTGCTTCATTCTAATTCTATTGTGTTTCAGTAGACGAGACAGTGCAGAGAGACTCACTCTGTTGACGTTTTGGAAAACGGTGTTATCTGCCATTATGTGGTCCTGCAGTGCTCTGAGTCTGATGCAGTTATTTGCAATGACCATATTTACAATGTGGGTCTAGTGCTCTGGGGTGAACAGCCAACCTCTTCCACCAGATACTGGTTTTCTTGGAGTTCTGTGAGAACATTTGAATGGTTTCAGTGATAGTTCCTTCCCATTATGGAAGTGCAGTACATAATAATGTACCAGTAAGACTACAGCACTTAAAGTTACTTAACGGTTCTCATTTCTAAATATCCGGATGATACATGCAACAGTATAGCGGCTCAGATTTGGTTGAACCCGTTGCCCAGCCTCCCTCATGCTCATCCCATGGTTGACGACATGGTCAACCACAGTCGCTCTGATTTCATCAGTTATTGTGTTCCTGACTCCTCTTCCTCTTCCCCGACCTCCTCTAGTTCTCACCCCTTTACTCTGTCCAATATTGGCCTCCATTGTTGTCCAAACCAAATGTTTACCTGTGGCCTATTTATAGTGCTCAAGATCTGATTTGTAAGTGAACTCGTATTCTAAAAGGGTTTTCACATTGTCAATGTGGAAAGGCAATTGGCGAAATAGTGTAGCAATGTAGGGACCAATGTTTACAGTTTTGCAAGAAGTGTGTTTTTAAAATTACAAACTGAGTGTAAGCAGAGAACGTGCATTCAGTTTGGCACACTTGGTAAATGTATTGGCTACTAGTGTTAATGGTTTCAGATATAAGGCTTCAAGAATCACTGTTCGTGTTTAAGCATTCAGGAAAAAATTTAAGTGCAGAGATGTATTTTTTACCCCTGCCCCTGTTTCGAGACAGGTGCATGATAATGGTCCACTCTAAATCAAAATTGAATTTCACACATTATTTAGGATATGTAAAGACAAGATTAAATCAAGAATAGTCTGATGGGTGACAAAATTAGCCTATCACTTGTGAATGATATATTATCACTTGTGAATGATGCCCAGGTTAAGGCAAGAAACAATGCCTTTTTTTTAGATTTTTTTCGCATCAAACACCTTATGTTTTGATAAGGTTTGTATCACAACTAAATTGGCCAAATACCTTCTTAGAATTAAGCACATTAATCTGCTTTACAAGGGGTGTAGAGTCTAACTGGCATCCATAAGCAGCGCGTGAGTTTCAAGTTTGGGGAAGATAATTTTCACCATAAAAATGCACCTTTACAATGAAAGCATTAAATGCATAATTGCATTTGCGGCCACTTTTGATAATGGTGTTTTCCGCTAATGGAACATTCACGCTTATAGCCTACTACCATGTGCGCATTGCTGCGTTTATAATGTGAAGAAATAGCCTAATAGTTTAGCAACATTTTAAGCTAAACTTTCTGATCTGCTGCATCAGCCTCAGTGCGTAAAAAAACGTTTTTTGATGGTAGTGGTTGTATTCATTTGTGATCTATCGCATTCCACAACTATCCCAGACTGTGTTTGGAATATTTATTTCTCGCACAGAATAGAATAGGTCAACTGTTGTATTATGGGGGATAGTAGATTGACATAGGCTAATGCTTTTGCTGTTCGTTAGGCCTACTAATCTTGTTGGCTGACGAAAAGTAAATGTGGACAGTTCTTCCAATACCTTAAATATGCACCTCGGAATTGGATAAGGACGCGCGCAGTTGCGTCCCGGATGTGTCTGTCTTCATTGTAGCCTGTGAGGAAAAACCCGATCATGGAGTAGGCAGCACACAGGGAGAAGGGCTGCAAAAGTCATGGACTTTTTAAGGGTGCATTATGGCCACACAAAAGGGATGCCACTGGCAAAATCGAGGCATTATCAAGTGTGTACAGCGTGTACAAGTGTGTACTGACGAAGTGTGTACAGCCTGCGCAAAAAAACAAACCATAGCTCATGGACTTTTTTCAAATCATCATTAGAGTAGCATCCTGCAGTCTTAAAATGTATCAAAAATCAAAACACATAGCCCAACGTTTGTAGAACAACTAAAGTTACATTAATAACTCTAAATTAAGCATATAAACTCAGCAAAAAAAGAAATGTCCTCTCACTGTCAACTGCGTTTATTTTCAGCAAACTTAACATGTGTAAATATTTGTAGGAACATAACAAGATTCAACAACTGAGACATAAACTGAACATGTTCCACAGACACGTGACTAGCAGAAATTGAATAATGTGTCCCTGAACAAAGGGGGGGTCAAAATCAAAATTAACAGTCAGTATCTGGTGTGGCCACCAGCTGCATTAAGTACTGCAGTGCATCTCCTCCTCATGGACTGCACCAGATTTGCCAGTTCTTGCTGTGAGATGTTACCCCACTCTTCCACCAAGGCACCTGCAAGTTCCCGGACATTTCTGGGGGGAATGGCCCTAGCCCTCACCCTCTGACCCAACAGGTCCCAGACGTGCTAAATGGGATTGAGATCCGGGTTCTTTGCTGGCCATGGCAGAACACTGACATTCCTGTCTTGCAGGAAATCATACACAGAACGAGCAGTATGGCTGGTAGCATTGTCATCCTGGAGGGTCATGTCAGGATGAGCCTGCAGGAAGGGTACCACATGAGGGAGGAGGATATCTTCCCTGTAACGCACAGTGTTGAGATTGCCTGCAATGACAACAACCTCAGTCCGATGATGCTGTGACACACCGCCCCAGACCATGACGGACCCTCCACCTCCAAATCGATCCCGCTCCAGAGTACAGGCCTCGGTGTAACGCTCATTCCTTCGACGATAAATGCGAATCCGACCATCATCCCTGGTGAGACAAAACCGCGACTCGTCAGTGAAGAGCACTTTTTGCTAGTCCTGTCTGGTCCAGTGACGGTGGGTTTGTGCCCATAGGCGACATTGTTGCCGGTGATGTCTGTTGAGGACCTGCCTTACAACAGGCCCACAAGCCCTCAGTCCAGCCTCTCTCAGTCTGCGGGACAGTCTGAGCACTGATGGAGGGATTGTGCGTTCCTGGTGTAACTCGGGCAGTTGTTGTTGCCATCCTGTACCTGTCCCGCAGGTGTGATTTTCAGATGTACCGATCTTGTGCAGGTGTTGTTACACGTGGTCTGCAACTGCGAAGACGATCAGCTGTCCGTCCTGTCTCCCTGTAGCGCTATCTTAGGCGTCTCACAGTACGGACATTGCAATTTATTGCCCTGGCCACATCTGCAGTCCTCATGCCTCCTTGCAGCATGCCTAAGCCACGTTCACGCAGATGAAAGGGACCCTGAGCATCTTTCTTTTGGTGTTTTTCAGAGTCAGTAGAAAGGGCACTTTAGTGTCCTAAGTTTTCATAACTGTGACCTTAATTGCCTACCGTCTGTAAGCTGTTAGTGTCTTCACGACCGTTCCACAGGTGCATGTTCATTAATTGTTCATGGTTCATTGAACAAGCATGAAGATCTGTGAAGTTATTTGGAATTTTACGAATTATCTTTGAAAGACAGGGTTCTGAAAAAGGGACATTTCTTTTTTTGCTGAGTTTAGTACCTATTTCTTTGTTAACCGCTCAATACAGAATAGCTGCATGTGCGCACTCCCTCAAATCATTTGGAGAAAATATCCTTTCTATTTTATTCAGCTTTGTTCAATTGTATTCTTCATACTATAATATAAAATAATGCCACGGAATTCTAAGCAAATCTTGACAGCTAATGTAGCCAACAGCCATATGGCATAGCCAGATCAGGACTTAACATAAGGACAACTCAGAGTATGCTGTTCTGTTCTTCTGAAATAGACTACATTTTCTTCATATCATGTTTCTTTAGCCATGTCTAAAATAAATAATGGATTTATTATGAAGGTGTAGGCTTTATTACATGGATTTATTCGACTTTTAAAAATGTAGATGTTCCAAAGGTCTGCATCAGTGGCTTGTAGGAAGCCAGGAGATGCTAAATGTATTTATATTAATTAACGGTCAATTACCGTGAGACCAACAGTTATTTGCTTGATAATCACCAGCTGACGAAATTTCGTGACCGCCACAGCCCTAGTTGTGTGACCCCTGTGGGAATTGGATCCACGACCTTGCCGTTGCCAGAGCACACTTTTACCAACTGCGCCACACATAGATCGATGATGCATTTGATACGTCTTAAGCAAAAGGGTTGGGGTCAAATCAGATCAATCAGATTTTTCCAGATCAAGTCACATGGTCAGGACAGGGAAAACTCTTGGCCCTCATAGTGCCCTAACATACTCTGTCTGGCTCTGAAGGCAGTTTGCAGAGGCGTGCGGCCAGGCGCTGGATGTCAACGAGCGGCTGATCAAGGAGGACCAGCTGGAGTACCAGGAGGAGATGAGAGCCCACTACAGGGACATGCTCACGGAGCTCTCCACCGTCATGAATGAGCAGGTCTGTGGAACTGCCCCGAAACATTGAAACTGCTGTTTCTTTAGACAACTGAGGCTGTCTGCATCAAATGTCTCAGAATAGGAGTACTGATCTAGGATCAGCTCCCCTCCCCCCGTACATGTTATCTTATTCATTGTGATGTTAAAGGAAAACGGACCCTAAGTCAGCATTGTGAGAAGCTTGATACATTCGGCCAATGGGCTGTTCAATCATTAGCCTAGCTACTTACAGTGCTAACCTTCACGCTCTTCATATCAAATGTGTTTGTTTACTTTCGTGTGGTACAGTTTTGTTCTCACGTCATCACTCTTTTTAATCCGTCAATACTTTCTCTGATATCATAGTTTGATCATTTCTTTTTACGCATGAGCTGTTGCTGGATTAGCCAGAGTTTTGTCTCTTTGTCTCATCTCTTTGTGTTGTTCCCTTTGTTCATTTGTTCTCTTTCATTGGATCTCAGCTGCATAGACACATCCTCTCATTCAGTTTCTGCTCCTCTCTTTCTAATATCTCCCTCACTATCGTTTCTAAGGATGGCACGTCACACAATCCCCCCCCCTCCCTCACTTTACCATGCTTTCGGCTCTGTCATTATGGAACAAGTGGCACTGGGCTGTGCATTATACTAACATCTCAGCATATATGTGTGTGCGTGCTTGGTTCCATCATACATTCATCAGATGTCTGTTTGTGTGATTTGAAACATGAATTGACTATCTATGTCTCTCCTCCATGCCAAGATCCCTCACACAAGACCACCAGGAACAGAACGACACAGCGCCTTCTGAGCAGCCAATAGGCATGCTGGAATCTGACAGTGCCTAGGAGGACATGTTTACCCAAAATGGCTCTTGGTGACAGACGTCGTTTTTCCTCCTGCCAGGAATTATACAGAAAGGAGCAGGGGACTGGAACTGTGACTTTATGGGAACTGGAAAAAAGGGAAGTGGATGGGGACGTCCAGAAGTCTGTAGACTTTGGTCGTGGTAGTCTGGCGTCCCGGTAGTCTGCAGTCCTGGTGATGATGACGATGATGTCCAGTAGAACAGGCTGCTGTACCGTTATTTTGTTTTGTTTTTAAGGCTCAATCCATGTTTGCACTCCCCTGCCGACCGCCTCATCTCCTTACTCTGTACACACACACACACCCAGACAACACACGCCTTCTCTACCCAAACCCATCCCTTTAGAAAATTGTGACCTTAATGAGCTTGAGGTGCGTTCAACAGAGCAAAAGTTTGGTTGTAACTCTGGTCACAACAATTTGTCCATATTCTGTTGGTTATATTTATGCTGCAAATGTTTGCCACCTGGTGTAAGCATTTCCAAAAGGTACTGTAAAATGACAGTTCAAGGAGTTCTATAAAGGAAATTAGGGTCAGTAGCCAAACATTGTTGAAGGATGCAGATAGAAATACTATGGATTCAGCCGACATGATTTCTTCTTCTATAAGGCAGAGAGACATGTTTCATTCCACATCATTTATTTCTATCGGAATGTTCCACAACGTTGTGTCCTGCTGAACAAATTGACATGTAGCCTGCTTCTTGTTTGATTGAACACACCTCTAGTTCCTGTTTGAATGTAGGACAACTCCGCATAGCTACTTTGTATCCTAACATTCTGGAATTCCCAGCTCACAGATTTTCGAATTGAAAGTTTATGTTTTATAACATTTTTATGATTGATAATTATTATTTACTGTACTGTTTTAAATTGTAAATAAGAATTATTAATATTTAAAAAATATATGATTTTTTGTTTGGCTAAATAAAAAAAAGAATGAACAAACTAATGTTTTATGTATAACATTTAAATAAAATTTGTTAACGTCCATAAACCCCACAGGGTAAGTGAAAATGAATCTCTAGTAGTATTTTTCTTTACTTACATACATACATACATGCATACATAGGGACTACATACATACTGTACATACAGTTCAAGTCGGAAGTTTACATACACTTAGGTTGGAGTCATTAAAACTCGTTTTTCAACCCCTCCACAAATTTCTTGTTAACAAACTATCTCAATTCCAGTGTGTCAGAAGTTCACATACACTAAGTTCACTGTGCCTTTAAACAGCTTGGAAAATTCCAGAAAATGATGTCATGGCTTTAATTTGGATGTATTTCAAGGCCTACCTTCAAACTCCGTGCCTCTTTGCTTGACATCATGGGAAAATTTAAAGAAATCAGCCAAGATCTCAGATAAAAATTGTAGACCTCCACAAGTCGGGTTCATCCTTGGTAGCAATTTCCAAATGCCTGAAGGAACCACGTTCATCTGTACAAACAATAGTACGCAAGTATAAACACCATGGGACCACGCAGCCGTCATACCACTCAGGAAGGAGACGCGTTCTGTCTCCTAGAGATGAACGTACTTTGGTGCGAAAAGTGCAAATCAATCCCAGAACAACAGCAAAGGACCTTGTGAAGATGCTGGAGGAAACAAGTACAAAAGTAACTATATACACAGTAAAACGTGTCCTCTATCGGCATAACCTGAAAGGCCCCTCAAGAAAGAAGCAAGGAAGAAGCCACTGCTCCAAAACCGGCATAAAAAAGGCAGACGACGGTTTGCAACTGTACATGGGGACAAAGATCGTACTTTTTGGAGAAATGGCCTCTGGTCTGATGAAACAAAAATAGAACTGTTTGGCCATAATGACCATCGTTATGTTTGGAGGAAAAAGGGGGAGGCTTGCAAGCCGAAGAACACCATCCCAACCGTGAAGCACGGGGGTGGCAGCATCATATTGTGGGGGTGCTTTACTGCAGGAGGGACTGGTGCACTTCACAAAATAGATGGCATCATGAGGTAGGAAAATTATTGGATATATTGAAGCAACATCTCAAGACATCAGTCAGGAAGTTAAAGTTTGGTCGCAAATGGGTCTTCCAAATGGACAATGACCCCAAGCATACTTCCAAGGTTGTGTCAAAATGGCTTAAGGACAACAAAGTCAAGGTATTGGAGTGGCCATCACAAAGCCCTGACCTCAATCCTGGTGAAATGGCTGGTGGTGAAATGGCTTAAGAACAACAAAGTCAAGGTATTGGAGTGGCCGTCACAAAGCCCTGACCTCAATCCCATAGAAAATATGTGGGCAAAACTGAAAAAGTGTATGGGCCAAAATTCACCCAACTTATTGTGGGAAGCATGTGGAAGGCTACCCGAAACGTTTGACCCAAGTTAAACAATTGAAAGGCAATGCTACCAAATACTAATTGAGTGTATGTAAACTTCTGTCCCACTGGGAATGTGATGAAAGAAATAAAAGCTGAAATAAATCATTCTCTCTACTATTATTCTAACATTTCACATTATTCAAATACAGTGTTGATCCTAACTGATCTAAGACGGAATTGTTACTAGGATTAAATGTCAGGAATTGTGAAAAACTGAGTTTAAATGTATTTGGCTAAGGAGTATGTAAACTTCCGACTTCAATTGTATATGAAATACAAATGGTATAGAGCGAAATAGTCGACGCGTCATAATTCCTATAATAACTACAACTTAAAACTTCTTAACTGGGAATATTGAACCACCAGCTTTCATATGTTCTGAGCAAGGAATTCAAACGTTAGCTTTTTTACATGGCACATATTGCACTTTTACTTTCTTCTCCAACATTGTTTTTGCATTATTTAAACCAAATTGAGCATGTTTCATTATTTATTTGAGACTAAATAGATTTGATTCATGTATTATATTAGGTTAAAATAAAAGTGTTCATTGTTCAGTCAGTATTGTTGTAATTGTCATTATTACAATATATATTTTATCGGCTTTTTTTGGTCCTCCAATAGTCGGTATCGGTATCGGCTTTGAAAAATCATATTTGGTCGACCTCTAATAGGGACTGTTTCTTATTCCCCTAGTGTAATAACAGTTGAACTCCAATACTATGTAATTGCTGAAGGTACTATGTAACAATGTGTCAATACAATGTTACTTGAGTAATTAGTGTTAATGCACAGGTATAAGACCAACTTAATGTAATATATCTGGCTGCACAGCTGACTGGCAAACGTACTGTCAATTGATAATTCATGTGACTAAACTGAACAAAAGAACAATAAACTACTATGAAAAAAAGAAATGATATAAAGAATTATAGTAAAAGCTTTGGAGCACCTTAAATGTAATTTTGGGCAAAAAAGCAAACTCGGCTCCGTCATTCATTGAAACAGATGGCTCATTCATCACAAAACCATACTGATATTGCCAACTACTTTAATGATCTTTTCATTGGCAAGATTAGCAAATTTAGGCATGACATACAAACAACAAATTCTGAACCTACACATCCATGCACAACTGACCAAATTATGAAAGACACATTGTTGTTTTGAATTTCGTAAAGTGAGTGTGGAAGAGGTGAAAAAATGATTGTTGTCTATCAACAATGACAAGCCACCTGGGTCTGACAACTTGGATGGAAAATTACTGAGGATGATAGCGGAAGATATTGCCACTCCTATCTGCCATCTCAACAATCTAAGCCTACAGGAAAGTGTGTGACCTCAGACCTGGAGGGAAGCAAAAGTAATTCCGCTACCCAAGAATAGCAAAGCATCTTTACTGGCTCAAACAGTCAACCAATCATCTTTTTACCAACATTTTAGTAAACTTTTGGGAAAAAATGTTTTACCAGCTACAATGCTATTTCACAGTAAAGAAATTAACAGATTTTCAGCACGCTTATAAGGAAGGTCATTCAACATGTATGGCACTTACACAAATTACTGATGATTGGCTGAGAGTAATTGATAATAAAAAAGCTTGTGGGAGCCGTTATGTTAGACTTGGAGTGCGGCTTTTGACATTATCAATCATAATCTGCTACTGGAAAAACGTATGTGTTATGGCTTTACATCCCCTGCTATATTGTGGATAAAGAATTACCTGTCTAACAGAACACAGAGGGTGTCCTTTAATGGAAGCATATCCAACATATTCCAGGTAGAATCAGGCATTCCCCAGGGAAGATGTCTAGGCCCCTTACTTTTTCAAATCTTTACTAATGACCTGCCACTGTCTCGGAGTAAAGCCTGCTGTCTATGTATGCTGATGACACAACATTATACAAGTAAGCTACCACAGCACGTGAAATCACTGCAACGCTTAACAAAAAGCTGCAGTCAGTTTCAGAATGGGTGGCAAGAAATAATTTAGTCCTGAAATATTTCAAAAACTAAAAGCATTTTATTTGGGACAAATTCGTCACTAAACTCTAAACCTCAATTAAATCCTCTAATGAATAATGTGTAAATTTAGCAAGTTGACCAACTGTCATGGTCAAAACATTTTGATGCAACAGTAGCTAAGGGAGGGAGAGGTCTGTCCATAATAAAGTGTTGCTCTGACTTCTTAACAACACTCGTGCATACCGTAAAGGATATGCCACCAGAGGTCTGTTCATAGTCCCCAAGTCCATAACAGACTATGGGAGGTGCACAGTACTACATTTACATTTTACATTTAAGTCATTTAGCAGACGCTCTTATCCAGAGCGACTTACAAATTGGTGCATTCACCTTATGATATCCAGTGGAACAACCACTTTACAATAGTGCATCTAACTCTTTTAAGGGGGGGGGGGGGGGTTAGAAGGATTACTTTCTCCTATCCTAGGTATTCCTTAAAGAGGTGGGGTTTCAGGTGTCTCCGGAAGGTGGTGATTGACTCCGCTGACCTGGCGTCGTGAGGGAGTTTGTTCCACCATTGGGGTGCCAGAGCAGCGAACAGTTTTGACTGGGCTGAGCGGGAACTGTACTTCCTCAGAGGTAGAGAGGCGAGCAGGCCAGAGGTGGATGAACGCAGTGCCCTTGTTTGGGTGTAGGGCCTGATCAGAGCCTGAAGGTACGGAGGTGCCGTTCCCCTCACAGCTCCGTAGGCAAGCACCATGGTCTTGTAGCGGATGCGAGCTTCAACTGGAAGCCAGTGGAGAGAGCGGAGGAGCGGGGTGACGTGAGAGAACTTGGGAAAGTTGAACACCAGACGGGCTGCGGCGTTCTGGATGAGTTGTAGGGGTTTAATGGCACAGGCAGGGAGCCCAGCCAACAGCGAGTTGCAGTAATCCAGACGGGAGATGACAAGTGCCTGGATTAGGACCTGCGCCGCTTCCTGCGTGAGGCAGGGTCGTACTCTGCGAATGTTGTAGAGCATGAACCTACAGGAACGGGTCACCGCCTTGATGTTAGTTGAGAACGACAGGGTGTTGTCCAGGATCACGCCAAGGTTCTTAGCACTCTGGGAGGAGGACACAATGGAGTTGTCAACCGTGATGGCGAGATCATGGAACGGGCAGTCCTTCCCCGGGAGGAAGAGCAGCTCCGTCTTGCCGAGGTTCAGCTTGAGGTGGTGATCCGTCATCCACACTGATATGTCTGCCAGACATGCAGAGATGCGATTCACCACCTGGTTATCAGAGGGGGGAAAGGAGAAGATTAATTGTGTACTACATAGAGCCATGACTACATGGAACTCTATTCCACATCAAACATCTCAAGCAAGCAGTAAAATCACACACAGTGTCACGATCGTCTTGCTGTGAGAGAGAGGACCAAGGCGCAGCGTGTGCAAAATACATCTTCTTTATTTTAAGAAGAGAGAAAAAACAAACAAGAAACGAACAACTAATCACGAACTAACAAAATAACAAAACTGACGACCGTGAAGCTAATAATACAGATAGTGCTGACACAAACACTACACATAGACAATTACCCACAAAACAGCTAAAGCCCATGGCTGCCTTAAATATGGCTCCCATTCAGAGACAACAATAACCAGCTGTCTCTGATTGAGAACCAATTCAGGCAACCATAGACTTTCCTAGACATCTATACTAAACACTAACCCATCTACTCTACTTAACCCCCTAAACCATACAACACCCTAGACAATACAAAAACACACAAAGACAACCCACCCCAACTCACGCCCTGACCAACTAAATAAATAAAAGAAAAAGGAACAATAGGTCAGGAACGTGACATAACCCCCCCCTTAAGGTGCGAACTCCGGGCGCACCAGCATAAAGTCTAGGGGAGGGTCTGGGTGGGCGTCTGTCCGCGGTGGCGGCTCTGGCACTGGTCGTGGTCCCCACCCCACCATAGTCACTACCCGCTTTCGTAGCCTCCTCCAAATGACTACCCTCCACATTAACCACACTGGATTAAGGGGCAGCACCGGACTGAGGGGCAGCACCGGACTGAGGGGCAGCACCGGACGCAGGGGCAGCACCGGACGCAGGGGCAGCACCGGACGCAGGGGCAGCACCGGACTAAGGGGCAGCACCGGACTAAGGGGCAGCACCAGGATAAGGGGCAGCTCCGGACTGAGGGACGGCAGCTCCGGACTGAGGGACAGCACCGGACTGGCTGGCGGATCCTGGCTGGATGGCTCCGGCGGATCCTGGCTGGACGGCTCTGGCGGATCCTGGCTGGGCTGCTCATGGCTGGCTGACGTATCTGGCTGCTCATGGCTGGCTGACGGATCTGGCTGCTCATGGCTGGCTGACGGATCTGGCTGCTCATGGTTGGCTGACGGATCTGGCTGCTCATGGCTGGCTGACGGATCTGGCTGCTCATGGCTGGCTGACGGATCTGGCTGCTCATGGCTGGCTGACGGATCTGGCTGCTCATGGCTGGCTGACGGATCTGGCTGCTCATGGCTGGCTGACGGATCTGGCTGCTCATGGCTGGCTGACGGATCTGGCTGATCCTGTCTGGCGGAAGGCTCTGGCTGATCCTGTCTGGCGGAAGGCTCTGGCTGATCCTGTCTGGCGGAAGGCTCTGGCTGATCCTGTCTGGCGGAAGGCTCTGGCTGATCCTGTCTGGCGGAAGGCTCTGGCTGATCCTGTCTGGCGGAAGGCTCTGGCTGATCCTGTCTGGCGGAAGGCTCTGGCTGATCCTGTCTGGCGGAAGGCTCTGGCTGATCCTGTCTGGCGGAAGGCTCTGGCTGATCCTGTCTGGCGGAAAGCTCTGGCTGATCCTGTCTGGCGGTAGGCTCTGGCTGCTCCTGTCTGGCGGTAGGCTCTAGCAGCTCCTGTCTGGCAGACGGCTCTGAAGGCTCATGGCAGACGGGCGGCTTTGAAGACTCATGGCAGACGGGCGGCTTTGAAGACTCATGGCAGACGGACAGTTCAGACGGCGTTGGGCAGACGGGCAGTACAGGCGCCGTTGGGCAGACTGGCAGTTCAGGCGCCGTTGGGCAGACGGGCAGTTCAGGCGCCGTTGGGCAGACGGGCAGTTCAGGCGCCGTTGGGCAGACGGCAGACTCTGGCCGGCTGAGACGCACTGTAGGCCTGGTGCGTGGTGCCGGAACTGGAGGTACCGGGCTAAGGACACGCACCTTCAGGCTAGTGCGGGGAGAAGGAACAGGGCATGCTGGACCCTGGGGACGCACATTAGGCCTAGTGCGTGGTGCCGGAACTGGTGGTACCGGGCTGAGGACACGCATCTCAGGGCTAGTGCGGGGAGCAGCAACAGGACGCACAGGACTCTGGGGACACACAGGAGGCTTGGTGCGTGGTGTTGGCACTGGTGGTAAAGGACTGGAGACACGCACCATAGAGCTAGTGCGTGGAGGAGGCACAGGGCTCTGAAGACGCACAGGAAGCCTGGTGCGTGGTGTAGGCACTGGTGGTACTGGGCTGGAGCGGGGAGGTGGCGCCGGAAATACCGGACCGTGCAGGCGTACTGGCTCCCTTGAGCACTGAGCCTGTCCAACCTTACCTGGTTGTATGCTCCCCGGGCTATGTAGGCGAACCGGGGACACCATACGTAAGGCTGGTGCCATGTAAGCCGGCCCGAGGAGACGCACTGGTGGCCAGATACGTTGGGCCGGCTTCATGACATCCGGCTCAACGCTCAATTTAGCCCGGCCGATACGTGGAGCTGGAATGTACCGAACCGGGCTATGCACGCGTACAGGAGACACCATGCGCTCTACTGCGTAACACGGTGTCTGCCCGTACTTTCGCTCTCCACGGTAAGTACAGGGAGTAGGCGCAGGTCTCCTATCTGACTTCGCCACACTCCCTTTAAGGCCCCCCCCAAGAAATTTTTGGGTTGTACTCACGGGCTTCCAGCCTTGCTTCCGTGCTGCCTCCTCATATCGCCTCCTCTCGGCTTTAGCTGCCTCCAGCTCTTCACGAGGGAGGCGATATTCTCCCGGTTGTACCCAAGGTCCCTTACCATCCAGTATCTCCTCCCATGTCCATGAATCCTGTGTAGGTGGGTCCTGTTGCCGCTTGACACGCCGCTTGGTCCTAGATTGGTGGGTAATTCTGTCACGATCGTCTTGCTGTGAGAGAGAGGACCAAGGCGCAGCGTGTGCAAAATACATCTTCTTTATTTTAAGAAGAGAGAAAAAACAAACAAGAAACGAACAACTAATCACGAACTAACAAAATAACAAAACTGACGACCGTGAAGCTAATAATACAGATAGTGCTGACACAAACACTACACATAGACAATTACCCACAAAACAGCTAAAGCCCATGGCTGCCTTAAATATGGCTCCCAATCAGAGACAACAATAACCAGCTGTCTCTGATTGAGAACCAATTCAGGCAACCATAGACTTTCCTAGACATCTATACTAAACACTAACCCATCTACTCTACTTAACCCCCTAAACCATACAACACCCTAGACAATACAAAAACACACAAAGACAACCCACCCCAACTCACGCCCTGACCAACTAAATAAATAAAAGAAAAAGGAACAATAGGTCAGGAACGTGACACACAGGCACATACACATGCATACACGCACACATGATAACATATACGCACATGGATATTGTGTTGTAGATATGTGGTAGTGGCCTGAGGGCACACACTTAGTATAGTGTGAAATCTGTTGTGAAATGTATTGTAATGTTTTAAAAATTTTTGATAACTGCCTTAATTTTACTGGACCCCAGATAGAGTGGCTGCTGCCTTAGCAACTGACTTCTATTTTATACCCTGACTACACCGCTCGCGTTGCAAAATAATGTTAGAAATCTATATTATTCAATTATTGCACCCACACTGCTCGCACGCGCCAACGAGTGTCTGTGTTGCCAAGGGCTAAAATAGAAGTCAGTTCTATTTGTGACGCAGATAGCGCTGCAAGTCCTGCCTCTCCCATCTCCTCATTGGTTTATAGAAGCAGGTACCCACGTGCCATCTCCTCATTGGTTATACCCATGTGGGTGACTGAAAGACGAACAAGGTCGGTGGCGGTAATGCACCTAATTTATGAAAGTTGCCAATCACAATATTAAGTCCAGAGAAGAAAAAACCTGGAAGGAGGAGAGATGACTAGAAATGATTCGGTTGACCGTTTTATGTGTGGATTAATTGTTGGAGTAGAGGACCTTGTGCATTTCAGGTAAAATAACAACTCAATGTTTATATCCCAGGACAAATTAGCTAGCAACAGCAAGCTAGCTAAATAGGACAAATTAGCTAGCAAGTGCAAGCTAGCTAGCTAAATTGCAATAAATGTTTAATGCTTTTCGACCGGTCCCCAAATGAATGTAATTGGTTCAGAGTTTGTTTTGATATTTTAACCTGCGTGTCGTGATCGTGTTTGGTGTGTGGGGACAAAATACATTTATGCACGATGGCGCACGTGCGCAGCCGTTTTGGGTTCCGTGTTAGCCCTTGGCAACACAGGTGCTCGTTGGCACGCGCGTGCAATAATTTAATAATATAGATTTCTACATTTATTTTGCAACGCTCCTGCACCCGACGCGAGCTGTGTAGTCAGGGTATTAGCAGCAGCTATTGGAGATCCTTAATGAATATAAATACAAAAGTATTTAATAAGTACCACAATTACAGTAAAGCTAAACCTAAGCAAGAAGTTACAGAGTTATGATGTACCCAATGCATTTTATAACCCAGCTCCCCTCCCACCCTCCCTTCTCTCATTTATTCTCTCCTTCACCACCTTCTTTTTGACGTCTCCTCAGAATGGGGTTCTTCAGTCGTCCAACGGTCATTTGCATTCACGTCATCGGAGGCAACACAGAGGCAATCGTGTTGTTCTGTGAGAATGAGAGGAGGACTCCCAGCTGTGCTGCTGCCTGCTCCGCTCCTCGGCTGCATCCCAAATGGCAGCCTATTCCATATAAAGTGCACTCATTTTGTGTGTGTGCGCATGTGCGTGCGCCGTGTGTATGCGCATGTGTGCACTCTCATTCTGGTCTAAGCAGTACCAAATCACCCTGACAAACTCATACAGAAACAAAGTAATAGCTTTCTTTATAGTTTGTTCTCTGAAAGGAAACACATTGAGCTTACTTACCATGTACCACTCACTTCCAGTGGTTCTGGTCTGCATGTGGTGTAACTGAATCCATGTCCGACTGTCTCTCTGGATGTGTCCAAAATGGCACCCTATTCCCACCGTACGGGCGCTGGTCAAAAGTAGTGCACTAAATAGGGAATAGGTCTCTCTGTCAAAGGAACTACGACTCTTTTGTTTCCTGATGGTTAGGGGAGAGTAGGTTAAGTTAAGCCAAAGCGGTAAATTGAGCCACCCTTGTTTCTAGGAAACATACACAAAATGTAAAATTTGAGCAAATATTTAGGAAGAGTCATCATTTCATGGAGTCTGTGAAGGAAGAAACCACATGGAAAAAGTGGTAAGCAAGTTACATATGTGGGATCTTAATTTGATCACCCTGTTGCAGGATAACTTTTCTGAAATGCAGGAAATGTAAAACTCAAAAAAGGCTTATGAAGTTTGAAATTTCCAGTTTGAAATTTCAGATTAGATTTTGCCTTATGAAAAATACACTAAACAAAAATATAAACGCAACTGTTGGTCCCATGTATCATGAGCTGATATTTTCCATACGCTTAAAAAGCTTATTTCTCTCAAATTTTGTGCTCAAATTTCTTTACATCCCTGTTAGTGAGCATTTCTCATTTGCCAAGATAATCCATCCACCTGACAGGTCTGGCATATTAAGAAGCTGATTAAACAGCATGATCATTACACAGGTGCACCTTGTGCTCGGGACAATAAAAGGTCACTAACATGCAGTTTTGTCACACAACACAATGCCACAGATGTCTCAAGTTTTGAGGGGGCGTGCAATTGGCATGCTGAGTGCAGGAATGTCCACCAAAGCTGTTGCCAGAGAATTTAATGTTAATATCTCTACCATAAGCCGCCTCCAACGCCATTTTTGAGAATTTAGCAGTATGTTCAGCCGGCCTCACAACAGCAGACCATGTGTAACCACGTCAGCCCAGGACCTCCACATCCGACTTCTTCACCTGTGGGATTGTCTAAGACCAGCCACCCAGACAGCTGAGGACACTGTTGGTTTGCACAACTGAAAAAACGTCTCAGGGAAGCTCATCTGTGTGCTAGTCATCCTCACCAGGGTCTTGACCTGAATGCAGTTCGGCCACTGGCATGCTAGAGAAGTGTGCTCTTCACGGATTAATCCCAGTTTCAACTGTACCGGGCAGATGGTGTTGTGTGGGCAGTGGTGGAAAAAGTACCAATGTTCATACTTGAGTAATAGAAAGTTACTCAAGTAAAAGTGAAAGTCACCCAGTAAAATACTACTCGAGTAAAAGTAAAAAAAAAAAAAAAGAAATATACTTAAGTATATTTTAGTTATTCAATTTAATTTTGATACTTAAGTATCAAAGATAAAGTATAAATAATTTCCAATTCCTTATATTAACCAACGCAGACGGCAACATTTTCTTGTTTTTAAAATGTATGTATAGCCTGGGGCACACTCCAACACTCAGAAAAAAGCCATTGCTTGAAGAAAAAAAGAAGCAAACATGTTTGGTGTTCATCAAAAGGCATGTGGGAGACTCCCCAAACATATGGAAAAAGGTACTCTGGCCAGATGAGACAAATGTTGCTTTTTGGCCATCAAGGAAAACGCTATGTCTGGTGCAAATCCAACACCTCTCATTACCCCGAGAACAACATCCCCACAGTGAAGCATGGTGGTGGCAGCATCATGCTGTGGGTATGTTTTTCATCGGCAGGGACTGGGAAACTGGTCAGAATTGAAGGAATGATGGATGGCGTTAAATAAAGGGAAATACTTGAGGGAAACCTGTTTCAGTCTTCCAGAGATTTAAGACTGGGACGGAGGTTCACCATCCAGCAGGACAATGACCCTAAGCATACTGCTAAAGCAACACTCGAGTAGCTTAAGGGGAAACATTTAAATGTCTTGGAATGGCCTAGTCAAAGCCCAGACCTCAATCCAATTGAGAATCTGTGGTATGACTTAAAGATTGCTGTACACTAGCGGATCCCATCCAACTTGAACGAGCTGGAGCAGTTTTGCCTTGAAGAATGGGCAAAAATCCCAGTGGCTAGATGTGCCAAGCTTATAGAGACATACCCCAAGAGACTTGCAGCTTTAATTTCTGCAAAAGGTTGCTCTACAAAGTATTGACTTTGGGGGAGGGTGAATAGTTATGCACGCTCAAGTTCTGTTCTTTTATCTTAATTCCTGTTTGTTTCACAATTTAAAAAAAATTGCATCTTCAAAGTGGTAGGCATATTGTGTAAATCAAATGATACAAACACCCCCAAAAATATATTTTCATTCCAGGTTGTAAGGCAACAAAATAGGAAAAATGCCAAGGGGGTGAATACTTTCGCAAGCCACTGTATAAGCTTCCGTATGAGGTCCTAGCATGAAAATACATTATTGTAGCTGTGTGGGCTAATGTAGTTAAAATGTTTGCCTTGGGGTAAGTTGAGCCAATGCCTAATTGAGCAAATTGAATTGTTTTCTTCCCAGGCATAATTCAACGCATTACTACTGATTGGTAGTAGGCAAGTAGGCATAAGAAAGTTAGTGTACTTGTATGAGTCTGGCAAAGAGAGTCTGGCAAAGAGGCTAGTACTTTTACACATGGAAAGTATTGTATAAGTTGAAAAATGTTGTGATGTATAAAATCTATCAGCTGATTGTTGATTCGGACACTTTTCCTTCTTTGCTGTGTTTGTCCCTCAGACAGTTTGTCAGACAATGAGGTTTTCCAGAAATCGTGGTTGGAGAATTCCTACTTATTCCCTCCTGATTTCAGTAATATTCCAACAGGGATTTCTTATAAGGGCACAAGGCGAGACCCAGATGCAGACACAGGAGGCAGATAGTTTGAGTCTTAGATATTTATCAATAATCCTGTAATGATTGGGCTGACCCTTGACCTCTGGCTTTATATAGTTGGGACATCAGTACAACGTAATAGAACATCATAAGAACATAATAGCAACGCCCATACAATGACCCTAATTACACCCACCTGACAACACAGCCTCTGATTAGATGATTGGATGGATCTAGCTACTCGCGTTCATTGCTGGGTTTTGTTTTGACCAAACATGGCCAATCAATTTATTTATCCTATAGGCTAATTGCTATAATTCCATTATCTTGATTGTATTTTTGACTGTACACAAATGCTGAAGTAAATAAGAGAAGAATAGGGAGAGCTTCTGAACATTGCCTGGTGATGAACAGCTCTTTTGCTAGCATGGTCCCAGATCTGTTTATGGTCTTGTCTACTCCATTGCTGTCATTGTCTAGACAAACTTATACTGAACAAAAATACTAACGCAACATGCAACAATTTCAATGGTTTTACTGAGTTACAGTTCAGATAAGGAAATCAGTCAATTGAAATAAATTGAATCTGGATCTCACATGACTTGGAATACAGATATGCATCTGTTGGTCACAGATACTGTACCTTAAAAAAAAAGGTAGGGGTGTGGATCCGAAAACTAGTCAGTATCTGGTGTGACCACCATTTGCCTCATATAGAGTGACACATCTCCTTCGCATAGAGTTGATCAGGCTTTTGATTGTGGCCTATGGAATTTTATCCCACTCCTCTTCAATGGCTGTGCGAAGTTGCTGGATATTGTCAGGAACTGGAACACGCTGTTGTATATGTCAATCCAGAGCATCCCAAACGTGGTCAATGGTAGAACATGAGTATGTAGGCCATGGAAAAACTGGGACATTTTCAGCCTCCAGGAATTATGTACAGATCCTTGCGACATGGGGCCGTACATTTTCATTCTGAAACATGAGATGATGGCGGTGGGTGAATGGCACGACAATGGTCCTCAGGATGTCGTCACGGTATCTCTGTGCATTCAAATTGCCATCAATTAAATGCAATTCTGTTCTTTGTCGGTAGCTTATGCCTGCCCATACCATAACCCCACCGCCACCATGGGGGCACTCTGTTCACTATGTTGACATCAGCAAACCGCTCTCCCACACGACGCCATACACGTGGTCTGTGGTTGTGAGACTGCCTCCTACGTCTAAAACGACGTTGGAGGCGGCTTATGATAGAGAAATTAACATTTACTTATCTGGCAACAGCTCTGGTGGACATTCCTGCAGTCAGCATGCCAATTGCACACTCCCTTAAAACTTGAGACATCTGTGGCATTGTGTTGTGTAACAAAACTGCACATTTTAGAGTGGCCTTTTATTGTACCCAGCACAAAGTAATGATCATGCTGTTTAATCAACTTCTTGATATGCCAGACCTGTCAGGTGGATGGATTATCTTGGCAAAGGAGAAATGCTCACTAACAAGGATGTCAACAAATTTGTGTACAACATTTGAGAGAAATAAGATTTTTGTGCATATGGAAAATTTCTGGGATCTTTTATTTCAGCCTCATGAAACATGGGACCAACACTTTACATGTTGTGTTTATATTTTCGTTCAGTGTAGTTTATCAAACATTGTCAAGCCAAACAAGGAGTTTGCTTATCATAAAAAGACTGGCACTCAAGCTATGCTTTTGCCTCTTTTTTGTGGTAATGTTTGTTTACAGTAAATAATGACTCTGGAAGAATTTGTAGTGACACACAGTCATGGTTTGGCCATCCGACGTCACGACAACAATAACACCTCGGGTAGTGTTGATTGCTGGTGTCGTGAAAATGGGAATTGGGCAGAGAAAAGAGAGCAGGCCTGTATCCCAAATGGCAACCTATTCCCTTTACAGTGTACTACTTTGGACGTGGGCCCATAGGGCTCTGCAGTCAATGCATGCAACAATAACAAAAATAGTCCTAATTCCATATTCTAAAAAGTACACACACACACACACACACAAACACACACACACAAACATTTCTGTGTCAATATGTCATGCTTTTACCAGATTGTTCAGTACAATTCTGTATTTGTCCTCGTCATAATTTTCTCAATTTAGTTCCTTGGTCAAGATTGCCTTCATGGGCGGATTGGCCATCTGACAATTCAGGCAAATGCCAGAAGGACCATATTTTATTGCGGTGGGGTGGGCTGGTCGAAATTGACCCCAAAAAATAATAACAATATATATTTTTTAATGGACATGGCCGGTGGCCAATGTGCCTGTTTTTTATGCCTTTTGCACTATTTCTCATAATCATCTATATTGAGCATTTGGCTGACCAATGGGCAACGGCCAGCCCCCCTACCGAGATGGGCCAGCCCGGTTTTCTGATTGGCTGAGGTGGTGCAAATTCACATTCAAAGTCAAACACACATCATCAAAGAGAGTGAGACCCGCTCCGACTCTCTGTCAGTCACTTAGTCAAAACAGAAAAACGGAAAGGTGGTGCCAAAAAAGTTAGAGACCAAAACAAGGGCTCTTGAGGCCGACGTTGCTAAATGTGTGAACAGATATTACGACGTATTTGCTAAAAGTTCTGGTTCTACTGGTCCAAGTGCTGGGTCTGTGTCTGTAAGAAATGACTATATCAGCTGCTATGGGGCAGTCGAGGCGGGAAAAAAACAGAAATACACACTCACGCTGACACAGCTCATGTAGCCTACTGCTGCCAGTTACGATTTTTTTTTTCTTCTGTATATTGGAATTAGGGGAGGGGGATTCAGGGGGCTCATTTAGACACCAGGCTACTTGCAATATAGCCTAACGAGTCGTTAGTTCGGCTTTTATAACACATAGGTAAGGTAATAGCCATCTACTAGACATTTATACAGTGCTTTTTACTAAACACAAGTCATCATGTATTACAATAAAGGTCATTTCGGGGACTGTCTGTGTATTTTAATTGTTTTATCAATGTTTATTAGCTTCTGAATCTGTCTCTTCAGCCCAGCGAGTTGGTTTATGAGCTGTAGTAACTCTGGTGTCGGATTACATTACATAGCCACCAGCACTGAAGGCTGAAAGTCCTGCCTATCTCCCGCTTATTTCATTCACCAAAAGGCCCATCACTTCTTGGCAGAAAGATACACATACACGCAAGGCACTGTCAAACGAACGAAGCACAACACTGGAAATCTATCCGCATCCACATAAATTTCTCCCGCCAATGTTCTTTGACAAACACAGAAGGTTGCGTGTTGAATTCAATTGAAGAAAACAGAGAGAGAGGGAACGCGAGATGGTGCCAGTTCCTTAATGTAGCCATTGGCTGTATTATACAGCCAAAACATTAAGGAACTGGGAGTCTCTCTTTCTCCTCTCTCTGTTTTCTTCAATTGAATTATATGTAGCCTACTATTTAAACACTTAGCTAAGTGGGCAGGGGGAAACACTTGACAAGCACTTATTTGAAATACGTAGTTAGGCAGTTGTAAGGTATCATAAAATCCAATGGTTATTCATTCACAACTAGGATGGGTAACACCTTATTTTAAGGGTCCATAATAAACCATTTATTAGGCATTTATAGATTGTGTGTTGACCATTTATTAATCATTACTCCCACTGCTGTTGCGGTGAACGTATTACCGCCACATCGGCAGTCATGAAGGCAGTCAAATTCCATGTGACCGTTTAGTCACGGTAATTAGGCTTCTCCAAGCTTTGATGCTGCTGATAGTCGTTAGTAGCCTACCAAACTTGCTAACTGGTAATCAGCACTCTATCATCCCTCTAATCACACTGACATCAATGCAAATGTCATCGAAAATCTAATCAAACACTTCACGAGAGCCCATGAGCTCATGTTGCGCAACATTTCTATAGGCTATGCAAATGGGGGGAAAACAGAGTGATGGCTGCTAATAAAAAGAGGAGGATCCCATCAGCTTTCTATAGGCTAGGCCTACTATATTTATTTTAAACTTTCCTAATATTAAGCACATCGCTTATCTTTACAACAGGAGTATAGCCTACCTGGCTGGCATGAAAATAAACCACGGGGAAAAGCGTCCTCTATTCGCTATTTATGTGGATAGATGACATGTATTTTTTCCCCGCTGCCCGTGTTCAATACAGGTGCATGATAATGGTCCATTCTAAATCAAATCAAATGTCATACATATATTATTCAGTATATGTAAAGACAAGATTAAATCAAGAATAGTCTGATGGGTGACAATATTATCCTATCACGTATGAATTATGTATTATCACATGTGAATTATGCCCAGCATAAGAAACAATGTTTGTTTTTTTGCGACTTTTTAAAATCATAGTTGCACAGCCCATAGGCCTATGTGTTCTAATAACTAAAGTGGCCAAATAACTTCTTAAAATTAAGCACATTAATCCAATTTACAAGGGGTGTAGAGCCTAACTGGCATATATAAGCAGCGCATGAGTTTCAAATTTGGGGAAGATAATTTTCACCATAAAAATGCACCTTCCATAATAAAACCATTACATGCATAATTGCATTTGCAGTCACTTTTGATAATGGTGTTTTCTGCTAATGGAACGTTCACGCTTATAGCCTACTACCACGTGCGCATTGCTGAGCTTATAATGTGAAGAAATAGCCTGATAGTTTATCAACGTTTTAAGCTAAACGTTCTGATCTGTTGCATCAGCCACATTGCATAAAAAACGTGTTTTGATGCTAGTGGTTGTATTAAAACCTCTTATATGTGAAGTCCCCATATTTGTGGACCGTATTAGATTTGTTTTCTTCAATTCAGTCTGGCATGAGAATGGTAGCACCTATCTGCAAAAGCAGGGTGTCTGCGGAAAGCTGAGTATATTGGCTATTGATTGGTGCCTTCAAATCTTTCGTGTGATTTACTACCATATATGGCCATACGAATGTATAAGAGAAGGCCGCGCTGATGACCTCATTTCAAGATGGCTGCTACCTACATTCCGGTTAGCGTTGTGAAGCATAAACTAAATAAACATGGAATACGTTGATACACCCCGAAAGCCAGGACTCATGAGGATACAGTTGAAGTCGGAAGTTTACATACACTTAGGTTGGAGTCAATCAAACTAGTTTTTCAACCACTCCACAAATAATTTTTTGTTAACAAACTATAGGTTTTGCAAGTCGGTTAGGACATCTACTTTGTGCATGACACAAGTCATTTTTCCAACAATTGTTTACAGACAGATTATCTCACTTATAATTCACTGTATCACAATTCCAGTGGGTCAGAAGTTGACATACACTAAGTTGACTGTGCCTTTAAACAGCTTGGAAAATTCTAGAAAATGATGTCATGGCTTTAGAAGCTTCTGATAGGCTAATTGACATAATTTGAGTCAATTGGAGGTGTACCTGTGGATGTATTTCAAGGCCTACCTTCAAACTTTGCTTGACAAAGTTAAATCATCCAAGACCTCAGAAAATAAATTGTAGGCCTCCACAAGTCTGGTTCATCCTTGGGAGCAATTTCCAAACGACTCAAGGTGCTACATTAATCTGTACAAACAATAGTATGCAAGTATAAACACCATGGGACCACGCAGCCGTTATACCACTCAGGAAGGAGACGCGTTCTGTCTCCTAGAGATGAATGTACTTTGGTGCGAAAAGTGCAAATCAATCCCAGAACAACAGCAAAGGACCTTGTGAAGATGCTGGAGGAAACGGGTACAAAAGTATCTATATCCACAGTAAAACGAGTCCTATATCAACATAACCTGAAGGGCAACTCAGCAAGGGAGAAGCCACTGCTCCAAAACCGGCATAAAAAAACAGACTACGGCCATAATGACCATCGTTTTGTTTGGAGGAAAAAGGGGGAGGCTTGCAAGTCGAAGAACACCATCGCAACCGTGAAGCACGGGTGTGGCAGCATCATGGTGTGGGGGTGCTTTGCTGCAGGAGGGACTGGTGCACCTCACAAAATAGATGGCATCATGAGGGGGTACAATTATGTGGATATATTGAAGCAACATCTCAAGACCTCAGTCAGGAAGTTAAAGCTTGGTCACAAATGGGTCTTCCAAATGGACAATGACACCAAGCATACTACCAAAGTTGTGGAAAAATGTCTTAAGGACAAAAAAGTCAAGGTATTGGAGTGGCCATCACAAAGCCCTGACCTCAATCCTATAGAAAATTTGTGGGCAGAACTGAAAAAGTGTGTGAGAGCAAGGAGGCCTACAAACCTGACTCAGTTACACCAGCTCTGTCAGGAGGAATGGTCCAAAATTCACCCAACTTATTGTGCGAAGCTTGTGGAAGGCTACCCAAAACGTGTGACCCAAGTTAAACAATTTAAAGGCAATGTGAACAAATACTAATTGAGTGTATGTAAACTTCTGACCCACTGGGAATGTGATGAAAGAAATAAAAGCTGAAATAAATAATTCTCTCTCCTATTATTCAGACATTTCACATTCTTAAAATAAGGTGTTGATCCTAACTGACCTAAGACAGGGAATGTTTACTAGGATTAAATGTCAGGAATTGTGAAAAACTGAGTTTAAATGTATTTGCCTAAGGTGTATGTAAACTTCCGACTTCAACTGTATATATATATTTTTCATTATTCCATTCTCTCATTGAAGTGATAATCAAGTTACATTAGGCCTACACTGTCTTGGTGTTTGTCAATATAGTTTACCACCAAACTATTTTACAATGCATGTTGTAGTAGTTATTACCTTTACCTTAAACATAGTCATACTTTCAGTTATTCACACTTAGTGTGCATCACTTTGCCCTGCATAGAAGCTTCCTGTGCTGCTCGCTGGAAAAACAAAGTTGTAGGGTGTATTACAGGCTGCCCTATCACAAATGCCCCTAGTCATGGCTTAAAATTGTCTATATTTAACATTTGTACAAATTCCAATCACATTTCTTAAAGCTGTTTTAACCAGAAAATTGGTGTCCAGTTTTATCATCTGATTACAGTGCCTTCAGAAAGTATTCATACCCCTTTGACTTATTCCACAGTTTGTTGTTTTACAACCTGATTTTAAAATTGATTATTATATTTTTCTCACCCATCTACACACAATACGCCATAATGACAAAGTGACAAATGACAAAGTGACAAAAGCACATTTATTGAAACACCCCTGAGTCAATACGTCAGAATCCCTTTTGGCAGCGATTACAGCTGTGATTCTTTCTGGGTAAGTCTCTAAGAGCGTTGCACACCTGGATTGTTTATTCTTCAAGCTCTGTCAAGTTGGTGCTTGATTATTGTTGGACAGCCATTTTCAAGTCTTGCCATAGATTTTCAAGCAAATTCAAGTCCAAACTGTAACTAGCTCACTCAAGAACATTGAATGTCGTCTTGATAAGCAACTCCAGTGTATATTTGGCCTTGTGTTTTGTGTTCTTTGCCACATTTTTCCAGTTTTACTTTAGTGCCTAATGCATTTTTTCCCCAAAACATATTCTGGACAGACTTCCTTCTTTTCACTCTGTCATTTAGGTTAGTATTGTTGTGTAACTTCAATGTTGTTGATCCATCCTCAGTTTTCTCCTATCACAGCCATTCAATGTAACTGTTTTAAAGCCTCATGTTGAAATGATTGTGATTTCCTTCCTCTCCAGCAACTGAGTTAGGAAGGACGCATGTACCTTTGTAGTGACTAGGTGTATTGATACACCATCCAAAGTGTAATTAATAACTTCACCATGCTCAAAGGGATATTCAGTCTGCTTTTTGAATTTTACTTATCTACCAATAGGTGCCCTTCTTTGCGAGGGATTGGAAAACCTCACTGGTCTTTGTGGTTGAATCTGTGTTTGAAATTCACTGCTCGACTGATGGACCATACAGTTTCTTGTATGTGTGTGGTACAGAGATGAGGTAGTCATTCAAAAATCATGTTAAACACTCTGCGCACAGAGTCAGTCCATGCAAATTATTATGTGGCTTGTTAAACACATTTTTACTGCTGAACTTATTTAGACTTGCCATAAGAAAGGGGTTGAATACTTATTGACTCAAGACATTTCAGCTTTGCATTTTTTATTAATTTGTTAACATTTCTAAAAACATAATTCCACTTTGACATCATAGGGTATTGTGTGTAGGCCAGTGACACAAAGTTTCAATTTAATCAATTTTAAATTCTGGCTGTAACACAACAAAATGTGGAAAAAGTCAAGGGGTGTGAACACTTTCTGAAGGCACTGTATCTTTTAGGCTTATATGTAATAACCTAGCTCAGTTAAACTTTGTAATTTAACTCAGCATTGTTTAGGCTATCCTACCTCGTCTTCCTTCCTCCGAGATTTTTGTTGCATGGCAGAATTTTTTTCTCCACAATTTTGTGATATCCAATTGTGATCTTGTCTCATTGCTGCAACTCCCCAACTTCTTAACACCCGCTTGCTTAACCCGGATGTCACGACTTCCGCCGAAGTCGGTCCCTCTCCTTGTTCGGGCAGCGTTTCGGCGGTCGACGTCACCGGTCTTTTAGCCATCGTCGATCCACTTTTCATTTTCCATTTGTTTTGTCTTTGTTTTCTACACACCTGGTTTCTATTCCCCAATTACATGTTCATTATTTAACCCTCTGTTTCCCACACGGTAGTGTGCGTGGTTATTGATTGTTCATGGCGGTACTTGTCGGCTGGTTATGTTTGCCGGGTTATGTATTTACACCCGTTATTTTCGAGTGACCGGTATTTCTCCGCACTTTGAGTATTGTCTGTATACTGGTGCTGTCGTGGAATTAAATACCTTGTACACTCATTTCTGCTCTCCTGCGCCTGATTCACTGCACCAGTTAACCACCGCCTGACACTGGAAGCCAGCTGCACCAATGTGCTGGAGAAAACACCGTTCAGCCTGCAGGCGCCCGGCCCGCCACAAGGAGTCGCTAGAGCACGATGCGACGCTGGGCCAATTGTGCGCCGCCCTATGGGACTCCCGGTCACAGCCGGTTGTGACACAGCCTGGGATCGAACACGGGTCTGTAGTGACACCTCAAGCACTGCGATGCACTGCCTTAGACTGCTGCGCTACAAGGGAGGCTGAAATTGATTTTTTCAATTAAATATTGTTATGCTGAAAGATGCCAGCAAGTTTTAAAAAATGGATTGCTCCTTTACTGCTACCGTTTTACTCCGGATTGCACAATAATTGCTTTGGAGCGTTTGTGTGTCATCATCCCACTGGGTTTCGGTTTGATTATTTGATTTGTTATCAACAAAATTAATTCAATATACATTTTTGGCTGCAAATCCAATAGCCTAAGTTAAAATAACATGGAAACAGCTTCAACCAGCTTGTGTTGTTGCCAAAATTCTAGAGTCTTTGATACCATAGTGATAGTAAGATTAGAAACCCCCAATACTGACCTGTTGGTCTGTTTCAAGGAAAAATGTAGCCTACATTTAAAAAAACAGTGCTCTCACCTGTTAATGGCTGGGACCATGCAATTAAAGGTCTGTGCACTTTACTCGCATTGTAAAACGAACAACTGGATGAGAAAATAACAATTCTTTCACCTTTTCAAAGTTAAAGCTGCTGAGCTATTCAAGCGCTTGATCTGCCACAAACTCTTTAGGGTACCAGCCAAATAGAAGGCCGTTTGACAATTATGATATCATGAATGATGGGCATTTCTTATTGTGACGTTTGTTGGCTGTCAGTCCTGAGGTAACTTTCACTTTTTAGACTATTAATGAATGTGAGTGATAACCATGTATTTTTGTTTCATGTTTATTATCGCAATGGGACGCAACATCACAGAGACAACCAATCTGACTTGTTGTGAGCCATATCACATGAGCATGTGTCTACTTTTCTGTGCACATGCTGCAGTGTGTAAACGTGTAATGTTTCGTTTGGTCCCGATGGCTGCAGTCTCTCTGGTAACAGATAACTAAAACCTGATGTCATCCGACCTAAGCCAATCAAAACCTATAGTAGCCTAATAGAACCCTCTTGTCCATTTATGACACATTTTTATTGATGCGTTTTATACAATAGAGAGCAACAACAATGTGTCTGCCGGTTGTTTTGCCACCCTAGATTCATCTTTGCTAGATCTAATTAATATTTTAGATGTCGTGGGTGGTGGGGAGGAGATACACAGCATTTGCCCCGGAGGACAATTGTAATCTGCCTCATTATCAGATTCACACAATGGCCTAGCCTACGTTTGATTCAAGACAACTTTATTAGATGTTATTATATAGCTTACCTCCTTTGCTGAAATGTTCAGAACAAGGATTTCCTCTCCTTGTCCATTGTCCATTCCGCAGCATGCTTTTCCTGAAATACGACACTGCGCGCCACTTAATAAAAACAATGCTTGTGTCCCATTGGCTGATCACCCGAGCCCTTCTAGCTGTATAAGTGATGAAAGGCGACATAATCTTCTTTGAACATGATCTAGACGGAGATTGAGAGACGCAGACAGAGACTGGCAGAGAGCTAGAACAGGCAGCATGTTAAAACCGCAACAAAACGAGCTCCTCTTGCTCGAGTCGTGGTTGTATGGGAAGCCGTGGTTCTGGCAGCAGAATTCCAGCGCCATGGAAGCAGCCGGAGCCTCGCTGAGGTGGTCATGGAGATAGCAACGAAATCAAGAAGCTTGATATGGAGAACAGTGTGCTACAGGGGGAAATCAGTCAGCCGGTGATTGGGACTGAGCCAGGTGAACCTAATCCATATTCACCAGCAGGACAGCCCAGGACCGGGGCTGACTACAATCCATCCCACATAAACCTAAGACGGAATGCGTCCGCACTCGAGCGGCAGTATGGGTAAAGTCGCACTATCAACTGCAGTTGTCGTTTTAAATGGAAAGATAAAGCACAATGTTTTATGTATAAACATTGTTTAAAGCTAGGCCTGGTTTGAACAAAATAATCTGATCAATTTGTTTTATTGATCTCACCGAGAACATTGTAATGACCAGCCGGAGGTACTCAATCGCCTCCAACAAGCCACGTGTGATCAGGAAGAGCGAGACCGAAGAGAGTGTGTCGAAAGATGAAGAGGTTGCGAAGGGAAGCAACTCAAGTTGGGGTCGAGTTCACGAGGAAGTTCGACAGAAGGGCCACATCCATCTTCGGGAATTCCACACGAGACGAGACAAGATCAGCACCACTGCAAAGAAGTTAACCAACAGGTTCTTTCTCCAAGAATATGTACACAAAAACAGGTGAGTGTCCCAGTGGGCCTTCTCATCCAACCTCACCAGAATTTTTAGATAACCTAATTTAAAGCAACATGTAGCATTTTGCTTATGGTTGCTATTAATTCCCCTCGTTTTGCAGGGCCAAAGTAAAGACGGTAACATTTCTTCTGCCTGTGGATAACATCTACACCAACCGACCAGTTCTGGCCAACCATCTGACAGATCTGGATGCGATTGCGGAGACGGATTCGTGAGGTGAAGATAGATGGCGAGAGATGGACCCTTTGGCGGAACAATATCTATTCTATAGCCCATAAATATGTGAAGAGCAGGGAGGTAGGCCTACAGAAATAGGCCTATCCCACAAGCAGTATCTAGGGCAGAGTGTCAGCTACAGTTTTGTAGGTCAGCCAGATCTGATGTTCCTGACCACCTCCAGAGGTAGTCAGGGATGCATTGTGTCTGGATGTCTTACCAGCGGAGAAGGATTTGGACAGTAAAACATATTAAATCATCATTATCCCTCCCTCTAAAATCATTGACAGGTGGCACCATTGACTTATCAATATGTGTCTTTAAGAAATATTATTTTGAAATAATATCTGTTAAATAATTTGCATACCGGGAAGGACCAGGAAATCTGGTCACAAGGCGGACACAGTAGACGGAATTTACATTTACATTACATTTAAGTCATTTAGCAGACGCTCTTATCCAGAGCGACTTACAAGTTGGTGCATTCACCTTATGATGTCCAGTACACACAGTACACACAGTACACAGAGACACATTCTAATATGTGTATTTTATCATGTGTAGATGCAACGGGTAAAATGTGGGCACAATCACAATGAGAACAAGCTCAGGATAACGGACGTATGTGTTAGCACCAGGTATAAACTGGGCTACAGTGACTGGTCTGGGTAGTATTTCAACAGTTCAGAGGACCACACAGAAACTGGTCTGGATGTGTTTGTTCCTCTGAATGGAAGGAGGAGCCTCAGCCTCTATGGAAGTGGGACTCTGGTACAAGGTTGCTCTGGTCAGGTGGTGGTCTGGGTTGAGGAGACCTCCCTCCTCTGACTTGTTGTCACTATCGAGACCGCCGTAGCTCTCTGAGTCCTGAGGTGTCCTATGAAACACACGAACCTCCTAAGAGTCACCACTGCAGGCTGAGTGGGAGGCAATGGAGGTAACGAAGAGGAGAAACGTAAAAGAAATGGAGGAGCAGTCTTTTACCTATGACTTAAAGATCATCTTAGAACAATATGAAGAATACAAGAGATTAAGAATATAAGATTTAATTCAAATGTAAATATTCAAGAATATCATGAAATAAAAAGAAAGAAAGAATGATATAAGAAAAGAAAGAAGAAGAAGAAGAGGAGGAGGAGGCACCTGTGAGGCTCGGCTCTCAGTTGTGGCTGGGGGTCAGTGAGCTGGACTGAGGGCAGCGGGTAGGTCAGACCGTCTCTATACTCCATGGGCACTGCGGGGTTCCTGTCTTCACTCTGCACCCTCTGGATGGCTGTGGGATTAGGTTACAACAAAGAGGTCTAGCATTAGAGTGAGGCATTAGGAATCTACCACAGTGGTGATTGTGGCTAAATGCGCCGTAAATATCAGGGAACAGAAAACCTGTTGAGATAATGCATTTGAGGCTGAGCTACCCAAAGAATTAGACAAATAAGGTGCAACAAGGTGAGACGCACATCTAAGACATTTCCTCAGCTGTACTGTGTATTTATAAAGGTGTGTATTTTCAAAGAGAGTAGTTGAGAGGTAGACAGACAGACAGACAGCATGAAGCCCTTGTCTTTCAGAACCCTGGAGGGAGAAGACATATGAACACAAAGCCTTATACATATGAACACCCTTTTCCTTCTATTGTGCACTATGTTTGACCAGAGTCCTATGGGCTCAACCAACAAAGCACTCAATTAATAAATCAATCAACCAACCAAGCAACTAACATACCAACCAACCATCAATTTACTGTAAAGCACTTTGTGACAACAGTTGATGTAAAAATGGCTTTATAAATACAATTGCTTGCTTGCTTCTTGATTGATTTCATTTCCTGCAGTTCAGTGACATGAGCTGAGGTCTTACAGGTAAACACTAGGGCTGAGGTGGATCTTGTTGGGGAGGCCGTGGCTCTCCATGCGAGACGCTGTGCTTACTGTCTCCGAAAACAGGCAGTACCGAGGCATCTTCTCCTCCACCACACCATCTAGAACCGACCCGTTGTGTACACCCACCCGGATCTACAGCAGAGAGGTATTGGTTGTTTCTTAAATATATTTTGTGGGATATTTTTACTTTATCGAGACAGAAATAGGTGTAAATGATCCCTGAGTAGTGGAAGGATTCGTATCAACGCTAGGGGGTGACATTTATGTGCTGCTGGCAGCTTCGTTACCCACTAGACCAGCCTCTGACACAGAGAGAGGTATTGTATTGTGATGAACTAGCAGGAGAACTGGGAAAGATCATCTCAAAAAGAAAGACAAGGGCAGGGAAACACAACCCTTTGGATTTGGATCAATGGAACAATGCTGTTACAAAAATATAGGGTAGAATCAATCCAGCATCCAACACACCAGCCATCTGTGGGTCTCACCTGGATAAGCTCCCCTGTGATGGGGTTGATGACCTCCCTAGCTGCTATGACCATGCCCAGGGCGAAGTTGGCCACCCTTTCAGAATGGCCGGACAATGGGATGGGCACACCACCTACCCCCATGTAGGCCTATGGTCTCCACCTGATGCACACACAACCACAGGCAGATTGATATTGGTCAGATAAGTACTGGAATGGCTATTCCAGGCTGCCTGGTCAAGATGAATGAATAGATGGTTATGTAGAATAATTCACAAGATTAAATTATGAATGATAAATAATAATGTTTAGCCTATCTGACAAATGTAATATTTTGTTACCTTGTAAACGGTGTGTACTGTGGTGAGCCTGTCACGCCCTGACCATAGTTTGCTTTGTTTGTTTCTCTGTTTTGTTTGGTCAGCGTGTGATCTGAGTGGGCATTCTATGTTGTATGTCTGGTTTGTCTATTTCTATGTGTTTGGCTGATATGGTTCTCAATCAGAGGCAGGTGTTAGTCGTTGTCTCTGATTGGGAACCATATTTAGGTAGCCTGTTTTGTATTGTGGGGTGTGGGTGATTGTTCCTGTTCGTGTGTTCCTGTGTTTAGTGTTCACTATTTCGGGACTGTTGCATCTTCGTTTATTTTGTCAGTTTATTGTTTTTGTTCTGTATTGAAAGTATTCTAATAAATATGAATACTCACCACGCTGCGTATTGGTGCGATATCTCCTACTCCTCCTCAGACGAGGAGGACGAAGAAGACAGCCGTTACAGAATCACCCACCACCAAAGGACCAAGCAGCATGGTAACGGGCAGCAGCAGCGATCGCAGGACTCCTGGACCTGGGAGGAGATTCTGGATGGCAAGGGACCCTGGGCACAGGCTGGAGAGTACCGCCGCCCCAAGGCTAAGCTGGAGGCAGCGAAAGCGGAGAGGCGGTGGTATGAGGAGGCTGTACGAAAGCGCGGCTGGAAGCCAGAGAGGCAGCCCCAAAAATGTATTGGGGGGGGCACACGGGGTGTGTAGCTAAGTCAGGTAGGAGACCTGAGCCAACTCCCGGTGCTTACCGTGGAGAGAGATGGTCCGGGCAGGCACCGTGTTATGCGGAGATACGCACGGTGTCTCCAGTACGTGTGCATAGCCCGGTGCGGTACATAGCAGCGCCTCGTATTGGCCGGGCTAGAGTGGGCATCGAGCCAGGTGCCATGGAGCAGGCTCTACGCATCTGGTCTCCAGTGCGTCTCCTCGGGCCGGTGTACATGGCACCAGCCCTACTCATAGTGTCTCCAGTACGTGTGCATAGCCCAGTGCGGCCTATTCCACCTCGCCGCACTGGCATGGCTACGGTGAGCATTCAGCCAGGTAGGGTTGGGCAGGCTCGGTGCTCGAGACCTGTAGTGCGCCTCCACGGTCCGGTCTATCCGGTGCCTTCTCCACACACCAGCCCTCCTGTGGCAGCCCCACGCACCAGCTCTCCTGTGGCAGCCCCACGCACCAGTCCTCCGGTGGCGGCACCACGTATCAGGCCTCCAGTTCCTGCTCCCCGCACTCGCCCAGAGGTGCGTGTCCCCAGCCCGGTACCACCAGTTCCGGCACCACGCACCAGGCCTACAGTGCGCCTCCAGGGTCCAGTATGCCCTGTTCCTGCTCCCCGCACTCGCCCAGAGGTGCGTGTCCCCAGCACGGTACCACCAGTTCCGGCACCACGCACCAGGCCTACAGTGCGCCTCAGCAGGCCTGAGCCGCCCGTCTGTCCAGCGCCGCCAGAGCCGCCCGCCAGTCCGGAGCCGCCAGAGCCGCCCGCCAGTCCGGAGCCGCCAAAGCCGCCCGCCAGTCCGGAGCCGCCAGAGCCGCCCGCCAGTCCGGAGCTGCCCCTCAGTCCGGAGCTGCCCCTCAGTCCGAAGCTGCCCCTCAGTCCGGAGCTGCCCCTCAGTCCAGAGGCCCTCCTCAGTCCAGTGGGGCCCTTTATTAGGGTTCCCAGTCCAAGGTCGGCGGCAAGGGTCGCCGCTCCAGAGAGGTTACTGAAGCGGACAATGACTATGGTGGAGTGGGGTCCACGTCCCGCTCCAGAACCGCCACCGCGGACAGATGCCCACCCAGACCCTCCCCTATAGGTTTAGGTTTTGCGGCCGGAGTCCGCACCTTGGGGGGGGGGTACTGTCACGCCCTGATCATAGTTTGCTTTGTTTGTTTCTCTGTTTTGTTTGGTCAGGGTGTGATCTGAGTGGGCATTCTATGTTGTATGTCTGGTTTGTCTATTTCTATGTGTTTGGCCTGATATGGTTCTCAGTCAGAGGAAGATGTTAGTCGTTGTCTCTGATTGGGAACCATATGTAGGTAGCCTGTTTTGTATTGTGGGGTGTGGGGGATTGTTCCTGTTCGTGTGTTCCTGTGTTTAGTGTTCACTATTTCGGGACTGTTGCGTCTTCGTTTATTTTGTCAGTTTATTGTTTTTGTTCTGTATTGAAAGTATTCTAATAAATATGAATACTCACCACGCTGCGTATTGGTCCGATATCTCCTACTCCTCCTCAGGTGAGGAGGACGAAGAAGACAGCCGTTACAGAGCCGGTCGAACTTGAGGTACATGGAGTTGAGCATGTTGACGATCTGGATGGGCTCACACTCTGAGCAGATGTTGGTGAAGGTGACCACATCACTGAAGAGGATGGTGTACTCCTTTAGAGCAAATATAACCACAACCACCACCGACCACATGGCCATTTCCATAAATATCGCACTGTCTGAGTCCTTATCCAATGACGAGAACAATAGTGAAAACAAGTTATTCTGCTTAATCCTTTTTCACATCAAGTTGGCCTGTTGATTCATATCAATTCATTTTGCGTGTGTGTGTGTGCGCACATATGCATGTATGTGTGCTGTTTATGCACAAGAGTTGTGTGTGTGCGTTGTGCATGCGTGTTCTGTCTGTCTGTGTCTATCTGTGTATGTCTCTCTGTCTGTCTCAGTGGTGCAGCTGTAGAACTTTTTGAGCATCTGGTGACCCATGCCAAATATTTTCAGTCTCCTGAGGGGGAATAGGCATCTTGGTGTGGTGTGTTTGGACCGTGATAGTATCATGTTTCAGGAGAAGACCCAGATGTCGAAGTAACAAAAGTGTATTACTAGAAGGCAAAACGACAGGTCAAGGGCAGGCAGAGATCAGTAATCCAGATCAGAGTCCATAAGGTACAGAACGGCAGGCAGTCTCGGGGTCAGGGCAGGCAGAGGTCAATAATCCAGGGTGATGTGACATGGTACGGAACGGCAGGCAGGGTCAGAGCAGGCAGAATGGTAGAAAACAGGAACTAGAAAAAGACAGAAGCAAGGGGGAAAACGCTGATAGACTTGCCGAACAAAACGAACTGGCAACAGACAAACAGAGAACACAAGTATAAATACACTGGGGATAATGGGGAAGATGTGTGACACCTGGAGGGGGGTGGAGACAAGCACAAAAACAGGTGAAACAAATCAGGGTGTGACAGATAGTTTGTTGATGATGTGGACACCAAGGAACTTGAAGCTCTCGACCCGCTCCACTACAGCCCCATCGATGTGAATGGGAGCGTGTTCGTCCCTCCTTTTCATGTAGTCCACGTTCAGTTCCTTTGTCTTGCTCACGTTGAGGGAGATGTTGTAGGCCTGGCACCACACTGCCAGGTCTCTGACCTCCTTCCTATAGGCAGTCTCATCATTGTCGGTGATCAGGCTTACCACTGTTGTATCATCAGCAAACTTAATGATGGTGTTGGAGTCATGCTTGGCCAGGCAGTTGTGGGTGAACAGGGAGTACAAGAGGGGACTAAGCACACAGCATGGCACATGTGTTGTTGCCTCCCCTTACCACCTGGGGGTCGGCCTGTCAGTAAGTCCAGGATCCAGTTGCAGAGGGAGGTGTTTAGTCCCAGGGTCCTTAGCTTAGTGATGAGCTTTGTGGGCACTCCTTAAGTCCAGGTGGGAAAGGGCGGTCTGTTGGGGGTGGTATACAAATTGGAGTGGGTCTAATGTTTTCGGGATGATGGTGATTTGAGCCATGACCAGCCTTTCAAAGCACTTCATGGCTACAGACGTGAGTGCCACGGGACAGTAGTAATTTAGGTAGGTAGTCATAGGTATGATGATTTAAAAATAATTTTAACCTTTATTTAACTAGGCAAGTCAGTTAAGAACAAATTCTTATTTTCAATGACAGCCTAGGAACGGTGGGTTGACTGCCTTGTTCAGGGGCAGAACAGACAGATTTTTACCTTGTCAGCTCAAGGATTCGATCTTGCAACCTTTCGATTACTAGTCCAACGCTCTAACAACTAGGCTACCTGCCGCCCCATAATGATGATGATAATGAACTATTTTCAGCAGATTACACATCCCTTTGATGACCATTAAACAGCGAGCAGTGAATGAATCCATCAATTAGCTAGCCTGTAGTTCACGCTGAGAGAGGAACTGAACTCAACGCTAGCCATTAATACCACCTTCTGGAATTACACAACATATTATTGCAATTATTCAATTATCAAGAGACTTCCATATAGTCTAATATGATGTTAATGAGTCCACTGATAATTAATGACATTGTTACCTGAGCTTCACCATGTCTCTTCGCCAAACTTGTCAACAACCAGCGACTTCAGCCTGTTGAATCATCATTGTAGCCTAATGAGTAAGTCTACTACTGGAAACACATTGAATTATTATTGTCGATCAGTTCAGTCCAGTAGCCTATATAACCCTCAAACTCAATTCTGGACCTCGAAGCCAGTTCCACTGCATTTTTTTTATTGTTCCCCTCTAATCAGGGACTGATTTAGACCTGGGACACCAGGTGTGTGCAATTAATTGTCAGGTATAACAGAAAACCAGCATGCTCCGGACCACGTAGGGTAAGATTTGAGTACCCATGCTATAAACATATGCCTGCCTATACTGTAACATATCAGTTTAGACTATCTATCACGATGAGTTAATTTATTGGTCGACACACACAACTTGGATTCTACCGACACTGTGTCTGCAAACCTTTATTCCCACATACTCTAACGCACAACATTATCTCTGTCGACAGCCTGCATGAATATATTTCATTCAAGTGATATGCCTAGGTCTATATCCTGTATATCCACAAAAACTTCAGCTCCTTATTCCATCACTTCTGCCTCTGTGCATTTTAATAGTGACTGAAGAAAGCCGTTCACCCAGCTCCAGCTGTCGGCGAGGGCGTTGGTGCGCCGTGCGGTCGAGAGGAGTGTCAAAGGCCCTGTTCAGGCGATAGAGGCGCTGAAATGATCTCAACTCTGTACAAACAGGGGCATCTAGGTGAAGAAGATCCCATTCACCATTAGGCTATCAATGTGACGTTCAACAAATGGCTTAGATTAAATATTTGAAATAAAACGACTCATTTTTTTTTTTTTTTTACGGACAATGTAGGCCTACATTATTAATTCACATTTCTGTAAATGTGCTGGATTTAGCCAGTTGGCTAGATTTAATGTATAGTCCCTAGGCTGATAGATAAAAACATTTCTCATCACAAACTTCACACCCACACAAAAAAGCAAGAATAATTATAAATAAGAAAATACAATAAACACAAACAATCAAACCTTTCCATGGAGCTGATCAGGCTGTTGATTGTGGCCTGTAGATTGTTGTCCCACTCCTCTTCAATTTGGGCTGTGCAAAGTTGCTGGATATTGGAGGGAACTGGAACACGCTGTCGTACTCATCAATCCAGAGCATCCCAAACATGCTTAATGTGTGACATGTCTGGTGAGTATGCAGGCCATGGAATTTCAGTTACCAGGAATTGTGTACAGATCCTTGCGACATGGGGCCGTGCATTATCAGGCTGAAACATGAGGTGATGGCAGCGGATGAATGGCACAACAATGGGCCTCAGGATCTCTGTATATTCAAATTGCCATCGATAAAATGCAGTTGTGTTTGTTGTCTGCAGCTTATACCTGCACGTACCATAACTCCACCGCCACCATGGAGCACTCTGTTCACAACGTTGACATCAGCAAACCGCTCGCCCACATGACGCTGTCTGCCATCTACAATTGAAACCGGGATGAATCTGTGAAGAGCACACTTCTCCAGCGTGCCAGTGACCATCGAAGGTAAGCATTTTCCCAATGAATTTGGTTACGACGCTGAACTGCAGATGAGCTTCCCTGAGACGGTTTCTGACAGTTTGTGCAGAAATTCTTTGGTTGTGTAAATCCAGTTTCATCAGCTGTCAGGGTAGCTGGTCTCAGACGAACCCGCAGGTGTAGAAGCCGGATTTGGAGGTCCTGGGCTGGCTTGGTTACACGTGTTTAGATGTACTGCCAAAGTCTCTAAAATGACATTGGAGGCAGCATATGGAAGAGAAATTAATATTCAATTATCTGGCAACAGCTCTGGTTAACATTCCTGCAGTCAGCATGCCAATTGTACACTCCCTCAAAACTTGAAACATCTGTGGCATTGTGTTGTGTGACAAAACTGCACATTTTAGAGTGTCCGTTTATTGTCCCCAGCCCAAGGTGCACCTGTGTAATGATCATGCTGTTTAATCAGCTTCTTGATATGCCACACACACGTCGATGTCTGGTTCACTTAAGTTGTGGTCATAAAATCATGTTGGTGGACAGAGGTTCCCGGTATCGTGGTTGATTGAGATTTCAATATCATGCTCAATATCAATTGGCTATTATTAGATTAATCTACCTGAAACCACCTCATTACCTCCCTTGCCACCACACACACAGAACAACAATATAATAATATTCTTAAAAGCCCAGTGCAGTCAAAATGTGATTTCCTGTGTTTTATACTGTATATATTTCCACACTATGAGGTTGTAATAAATCTGTGAAATAGTGAAATTATGATAATGCCCTTTTAGTGTAAGAGCTGTTTGAAAAGACCACCTGAAATTTCAACCTGTCTGGTGACATCACCAGGTGGTAAATTCGTTAATAGACCAATAAGAAAGAGATTTCCAAACCTCTCTGCCAATAACAGCTAGTTTTCAGTTTTTCCCTCCCCACTCAGACCACTCCCAGAGAGTCATAGCTTGCAAAATTCTTGCTTGAGAATTTGCTCTTTTCTAAGAAGCTATTTTTGTTTCTTTTTGACCATTTTAAATGAAAACAAATCATAGTAAGGTACTCAATTGGTTAGCAATTTTAAAATAACTCCACATAATAAAGAATTTATAATGGATTAGTAAATAGTTTATTCATCATTACTAATCATTACTCCATTCATAAGATGTTTAATATAGGTCCTTATAAACCATTTACTAATCATTAGTTAAGTATTTTTGCGTGGTCTCCTCTAAAGTGTGGGCTATTTATGCATTATAAATACTTTAAAAATGTTTTGAGTGACCAGTGTATTTCTTTACAAAAAGATGGGCATGCCATTGGTAAACATTCCAGTATTCGGCCTACCTGATGCAGTGGAGGCTGCTGAGGGGAGGACGGCTCATAATAACGTCTGGAATGGAGCTAATGGAATGGCATCAAACAAATGGAAACCATGTCTTTCATGTATTTGATACCATTCCACTGATAGCGGTCCAGACATTACCACGAGCCCGTTCTCCCCATTTAAGGTACCACCAACCTCCTGTGACCTGATGGTCCTTAAGGTCACAAAATAGCGTAGAACAATTGTTGCAAGGACTTAAGGAAGAGTTGTACTGTGAATATTGTCAACCTCACAAACGAATCATAAAACAGGGAGATGTAGCCTACATACAACACCTGGCCAGACCTCCTGTTTTTCTCTAGTGGATTTTTATATACATGTTACATGTAGGATTTAAAGGTAGAAATGTTACATGTATAACCTTTAAATGCTTCCAGTGCTTCAGGCTTTTAACCACCAACTATTTTCACACATGGCTTTATTTGGTGACACCTTTACTGGGCCTTTAGCTAGTAACTCTTTAAATATAATGGGAGAGTTCAGTGAAATAATGTATTGAGATATTTGATTGCAGCGCGTTGTCCTGAATGTTTTGCGTTTACTAGGGTGGAGATTTCGCAAACAGGACTCCCAATTTCTAACATGGACTATAAAGAATGATAGAGGCTTCTAGTGGCCAAAAGACCGTTTGGCATGGGCAGCGCCATTGAGGTCTTTCAGCATTTTAATGCAGTCAGCTGGTTGCGACTTCCAATTTCATTGACTGATCCCTCCTGGTGGCCCTGTTGGAGTCATGTCCAACCAATCGTGAAGAAGCAAATTAACTACTGCTTCAATGGCGCTGCCCATGCTGTCACAGACGCTATAATGGCAAAGGTACAAAGATGAGCACTCTATCTATGTCTATGGTATGGACCCATAATTGAATCATACAGCTGACCAAATTAGGAGAGATTGTAGTTCTGAGTTAACCGTGATTAGATTGCTCTAAAAGAGTGACTGCAATCCAGACTTTTGGTAGAAAAGCCATTGCCAAGAAACGCTTATGTTTGCATTTTCAGACTAAAACCGTTATTTTACTCAGCAGGGAGTATCTAAAGTTACACATTACACTATTACAAAGGTGTGACTGTTTTGGAATAAAATGTTCAATATATTGTCTTAAACATCCTTTGTATTGTGTGCTTATTGTTTAACCATTGATAATGTTCTAAAGGCCATTTTAAACCTTAAGGAGCATCAGGCACTGCTGGAATGTCTACCAATGGCATGTCCATCTTTTTGTGAGAAATTACACTGGTCACTCAAAACATTTCTAAAGTATTTCTAAAGGGGGCCTCCCGAGTAGAGATTCTGAGTTCGAGTTAGGGGAGGGTTTGGCTGGCAGGGATGTCCTTGTCCCATCGCGCACTAATGACTCTTGTGTCGGGCCGGGCGCAGTGCACGCTGACACGGTCGCAAGGTGCGCACAGTGTTTCCTCCGAAACATTGGTGCGGCTGGCTTCCGAGTTAAGTGGGCATTTTGTCAAGAAGCAGTGTGGCTTGGTTGGGTTGGGTTGGGTTGTGTTTTGGAGGATGCACGGCTCTCGACCTTCGCCTCTCCGAAGTCTGTACGGGCGTTGCAGCGATGAGACAAGACTGTAACTACCACGAAATTGGCTGAGAAAAAGGGGGTAAAAGTAATAAAATTACAAATGTAAGTAAAGTAAAGCAGAGCCCAAATAATTTATAGTAAGCCGGGATGGAGTGGTTGGTACGCTATAAAAACAATTAAGCATTTGTATTTGTGAAATATGAATATATGAATATGAAATAGCCTATCTAATAATTTTACCTATTTGATAAGCCTATCATATAAATCCATTCTGTAGCTCAGCATTTTAGAAATGGACGAAGGGCAGTCCCAATTTGAGACACAAAACTAGCTTAATACGAAGGGGAAAAAAGTAGGTACTAAGTCGGTTAGGATGAAAGCGTCTGCTAAATGGCATAGCTATATTATAGTGTAATTAAGTGTTTGGCAAAGCCCTATGGAATTGATTGACCAAAACATTTAATTCATCAGAAAAGTACAACCTCCAGCCCAATACCCTTAGTCTCGCGTGAGTTGCAGCGTGTGAGCTCTGCGCAGTGAGAACTGTAGCTAGGTAGTCCGCCATTGCTGTGTGGGGAGATCTACGTTAGAGCAACATTGACATTTGGTTGTCAACAACCAATTACGGACCAGCGAGGAAGGTCTAGTGGAAGCTGTTCCACAAGTATACATCCCTGTACCTAACCAGATAACATTTTCATGTAAATACAGAACACACAGACGAAGTAACCATGTCCAATCTGAGCAAAGGCGGCACCAAAAAGGACACCAAGATGAGAATACGAGCCTTTCCTGTAAGTACACACCGCTGATAGGACCTGTCCCTGCCAGCAGGCGGTGACTGGACCGCCGAGGTTCGAGTAACTAGCTAGCTTGGGAGTGCAGTTTGCAAGGCCAGGCTTTCAGTAAACAAAGTAACGTTAGCTAGCTGCCCCGTACTAGAGCTTATGGATAGCTGCTTGCTAGCTCATATACTGTTAGCTACCTACCAACTCTTAGCTAGCTAGTAACGTTACTGTTGAATTATTAATTAACATTAGCTAGCTAACGTTACTGTACACACTTCACCCGGGGGGGAAAAAATTATTGATGGCTACCTAACTTTAGCTAGTTAACATTAAGTAAATATTTGGCGTCGTAGCTTTGTTTGTGGCCTCATGACTTGTCGTATTTAGTCAATTCAGAAACTGGTGGGTTGGAGAGTATTGTTGTGTAACGTTATTTTGCATGACATGGTTTGCTGAATCACTTGTTTTGTTACATGTCAATTAAACATTGATACCCCAACTGCTAGATAACTTTAGCTAACATTTTGCATCGACTGTAATAGCCAGTTAGTTACTTTGTCTGTCAAGTAGCTAGTCTAAGTTTCATTGGGAAACCGTTTGCTGATAGCTAGATCTAAGTTAATGGACGAAAGCTATTGGATGAAATCAGTATTCAGAAGATCAGTATTCATGTCTTTAAAAAAAAATAAAAAAATACAAATTTTGTGATTATAATCATGTCTCATAGTCAGCCTGCAGGCGCCTGGCCTGCCACAAGGAGTCGCTAGAGCGCGGTGAGCCAAGTAAAGTCCCGCCCGACCTAACCCGGACGACGCTGGTCCAATTGTGCGCCGCCCTATGGGACTCCTGGTCACGGCCGGTAATGACATAGCCTGGGATCGAACCCCAGGCCTGTAGTAACGCCACAACACTGTGAAGCAGTGCCTTAGACAGCTGCGCCACTCGGGAGGCCTAGTATTCAGTTCTGATGGATATGCCTCCACTGAATCCTCAATGATCCCCTAGCTCTCAAACGCTTCTCTCCATATGGTTTTCAGCAGTTGCCGTCACCCACGGTTGGCTCTGTGAACTACAATTCTGACGTTGTGTTTTAAAGTTTAGAAACGTAAATAATCATCGCTTGCGAAAAGGTTTTCGAAACATATGCCCCTTATTATTTCTCGCTGATATGAAATATCTTTTTTTTTAAAAAGAAGCAGATTTACACATTCCATACGTTGTGTGTGCCTCCAGTTGATGGACTACACTTCATCCCCATTGTGTCGGGATGTGGATGGTGCCATATCCAAACACCTTGTATGCAGCTTTCGGCCAGCCTCACTTTGGAGAGCCTCCAGGTTTAACAGTCCATGGTTGAGCGTGACAGCCAAAGGGGACAAGGGATTTATATCAAGCTGTGAATATGGCATGTTTAGCTGAGTGTGATGGTTGGCTGCTGTGCCATTTACTGTCTGTCCAGTTAAAAGGAGAATTTAGGGGAATGGGAAATGTTACGAGACACAGTTAGAGGTGGTCGTGAGCAATATTATATGGAAAATATAAAACGCTTTCATTCATGTTATGGTCTGTATGAAACCTTATTGGGAATATAATCATGATATTGCAGTATTGCAGTCTTAGTTCATCACAAGGAAAACAAATAGGGACACACCTACTCGGTTTCCCTTACAGTGATTTGTTTTATATACTTTTACATATAGGGTCAAAAGTAGGAATATAAATCATGTTTTTTCTGGAGTAGCGATTCTTTTCTCAATGTTACACTCAAACTGTTAGATATTGCATCATAGTACAGGCTACTCTTTAAATCAGTAGGGATATTTGGGTTGCGGAAGTGCAGCAAGTGTAGACTTGTTTCTCTCACCTAAAGAAGTAAGCTAGCCTAGCAGGAGACTGATAGACATTGTGTGCATAGCCACAATTTTTATCAGGCTGCTTTGTTCCAGTTCTCCCTCAGACGAGGTATTGTGCTGGAGCCAACGATCCCCGAAACTTTGACCTGTCAGTCCGTTTCTCTGCTCTCCTCTTACTTCCTTTGTCCGCTGCAGATGACGATGGACGAGAAGTATGTCAACAACATCTGGGACCTTCTGAAGAATGCCATCCAGGAGATCCAGAGGAAGAACAACAGCGGGCTGAGCTTCGAGGAGCTCTACAGGAACGCCTACACCATGGTGCTGCACAAACACGGCGAGAAGCTCTACACGGGCCTCCGGGAGGTGGTCACCGAGCACCTCATCAACAAAGTAAGGCCAATGAACGCATGGTGGTAGATTAATGTGTTCATCCCAGCGCAGGTCAGGATGTTGATTCAGTACTGGGTGCTGTTTATTAGGGCATGCGATGGGAAAACGTTTAAAAACATTTTGCAACAGACAATGAAAAAAAGTGTTTCTTATTGGACGAGTCCAGGTAGTCCCTCCCCGTTTTCAACCAGTTTTCTTTTGTTTGGTGCCTCATGAACACGACCTGGGTCTGGATTAATGTCCCCTTTGCTGGATTTGTGCGGGTATGTGGTAATAATCACCCTTATAAAATCACTGGCAGGTCTTTAGCGTATTTTCCATCAGTACATTTGCAGGATCTCTGGAGTCTGAGAATAGTCACTGAGCTTAACCACAGAATGTTACTCAGCTTGACCACAAAATCCTTTTAATTGTTGAAAAGCAAGGAAACAAATCTTGTGAAAGCCTGTCGCATGAATCCAGGTCATATTAAATTACAGGCTGATTTGTCCTGTTCAGTGTTGGGCCTGTTTGGTATGCTGACAGCATGATGAAGTGGAGCGCTCATTAAACCTTTTACTGTGGAAAAGCTCCAGGGATCTGTTTGACGATGGCTGGATGCTGCGGACTTGCAAAACATGAGTTGCTCCCATTCATTCATCAGCCTTGTATTTAGTAGTTGGAAATGAGAAACGTTAGCCCAATTCCTCTATCAGAAGGCCCAGCTCCACTAGGGCCCATAGGCATCTGACTGGAGATTTGAAGGCCCTCTTTCAGTAATAGCACACACACAGTCCTGGTCTTTGACAAGCTCGGCTGATTGAAAAAGCCTCCTGTTTCGGTGAGGATTTGTATGTTTGGTTTTGTTCTGTCCAATCGTGTAGGTACTAGAAAGCAGATCAATCTGCCTTTTGGTACTTTCATCAGTGATTGTGATAGCCTTTATTTTATTTTTGTGTACTTTTTACCCCTTTTTCGTGATATCCAATTGGCAGTTACTGTCTTGTCCCATCGCTGCAACTCCTGCACGGAATCGGGAGAGGCGAAGGTCGAGAGCCATGCATCCTCCGAAACACGACCCTGCCAAGCCGCACTGCTTCTTGACACACTTAATCCGGAAGCCAGCTGCACCAATGTGTACGTACGTACAACTTGTGACCGACGTCAGCGTGCATGCGCCCAGTCCGCCACAAGGAGTTGCTAGAGTGCGATGGGACAAGGTCATCCCGGCCGGCCAAACCCTCCCCTAACCCGGACGACGCTGGGCCAATTGTGCGCCGTCTCATGGGTCTCTTGGTTGCGACACATCCTGGGATCGAACCCGGGTCTGTAGTGATGCCTCAAACACTGCGATGCAGTGCCTCAGACCACTGTGTCACTCGGGAGGCCCACGATTGCAATAGCCTTTGAGGATAGTTTGTGTATCACATGATCCCTATAACATTCCTGTTTAAACCACACGCCATGTAGGCCAACATATTCCACTGAATGAGAAGCAGCAGGAAGCAGCATCAGATTATCTCGAAGCCGTGAAGCTATAGCGTCTGCAAACTATTTTGGAAACAATGACATTACCGGGCCAATGAAGTATCTATGGAGGGCTAGGGCTGTGACGGTCATGAAATTTTGTCATCCGGGTGATTGTCATTCAAGTAACAGCCAGTCTCACTGTAATTGATGCAAAAAGTAAATCCACTGATGTGGACCTTTTGGATCTCCATTTTTTTGGGGGGGGTCTAAAATCCATTTAATATAGCCTACAAATCACAATAAATCCATTCTTTTAAGCATGTCTAAAGAAACATTATGATATGAAGAAGATGTAGCCTATTTCAGAAGAACGAATAGCATATTCTGAGTCGTCCTAATGTTAGGGCCTGTTATGGCTGTGGGCTACACTAGTTCATTCAGCGGGCAGGATTTGCTTATAATTCCTGAGGAATTATTTTATTGTAAGAACAATACAATTGAAAATAGCTGAATAAAATGTAAAGGTTATTTTTCATCAAACGATTTGAGGGAGTGAGCATATGCGTCTATCCTGTGTTGAGCAGTAAACGAAGAAACGGGTTCTCCTATATGCTTAATTTATAGATTTTTATGCAGCTTTAGTTGTGATGCAAACGTTAGGCTATATGTTTTGATTTCTAATACATTCTAAGGCTTCATGGTGCGACAAAGGATGAGTTGAAAAAAGTTGCATGAAAGGGAAGCTCTCTTTTTTCTTGTGCAGGCTGCAAACACTTCATCAGTCTCTCGTTCACAGTGTGACAAGCACTTGATGATATACTCATGCATTATTCTAAGTTTAGTCTGGTCTTTACATATAGCCTACTAATATACAGTACCAGTCAAAGGTTTGGACACCTCATTCAAGGGTTTTTCTTTATTTTTACTATTTTCTACATTGTAGAATAATAGTGAACACATCAAAACTATAAAATAACACATATGGAATCATGTAGTAACCAAAACTGTGTTAAACAAATCTAAATATTTGTTATATTTGAGATTCTTCAAAGTTGCCACCCTTTGCCTTGATGACAGCCTTATACACTCTTGGCATTCTCTCAACCAGCTTCATGAGGTAGTCGCCAGTGTGGAATTATACAAAAAAGAATAGACATCATCCATAGCCTGCATTCGAATAGGGAATGGAGGTTATGTGCAGTTACTTTTTTAATGTGCCAGGTAGGCTACACTGTTTGTAAAGCGGACTAATGTGCTTCATTTTTAAGAATTTTGCAATAAATATAGCAGCACAAGAAAGCTAGGATCCACTTGTATTAAATAGTGGCAAGTTAACTCTGTTTTCATGTGCGATTGCGCAATGACTGGGCTTATAAGAACACGTTTCACTAAGCTCTGTAGGCTATGGGCTCTCCAACCATGTTTCAGGGGTCTTGGGCCTATAGGCTATGTTTGAAGTTATTTGTCCACTTCAGTTGTGATACTAACCTTAGCAAAACATATAGGGTCTATAGGCTATGTTTGGAGTTATTTGTCCACTTCTGTTGTGATACTAACCTTAGCAAAACATATAGGGCCTATAGGCTATGTTTGGAGTTGTTTGTCCACTTCTGTTGTGATACTAACCTTAGCAAAACATATAGGCCAATTGGCTCTGTTCTCACGCAATTGCATAGCCTATAGAAATGTTGCGCAACAGCAACACTTTCATTCCATGCATCAACCACCTATGAGGAGCTGTCTCTCCCTGTGCAACAGGTGATCCTATTCCGCTCAAACTGAATGTCAGGGCTCTCGTGAAGTGTTTAATGTGATTTTTCGATTGCATTTGCATTGATGTCAGAGTGATTAGAGGGACAATAGTGTGCTGAGTTAGAATGTTTGGTAGGCTACTAATGACATTCATAGGCATCAGATGACTGCTATCATGACTGCCAGTGTGGCTGTAATACGGTCACCATAACAGCCCTATGTAGTGCGGCATGCCTACCTTTTGAGATGACCAATTATCGCTGTGGATGTCAATATTTCAGCATTGGCCTTTATAAAACACCACCCAATTGGCATCTCAGAATTGAAACGAATTATCTCCCATTGACATTCTGTTCCTGTCCCCCACATTTGCAATCAGAGAAATATGGGACATTCAATTGAATTCAATCACTTTTTGACAGCATTTCTTTTGATTTAAACAAAACCTTTTCATACATGTTTGCCCATGAAAGAAGGGTTCATAAAGTGACTTTTTGGACCTAAATGTCAAAACATTCAGGAGATAAAGGTGCTCAAAGTTGACCCTTTATGCATACCCCACCATACTATGAGACGTCCATGTCTATCACTGGAAAAGAGAAACAGTTGAGTTTCATATAATTTAAAGTAAGCTTTTGTGATTATATTATTGTGTTGTGCCCGCCGTTGGTTGAGACACAACATGCTCTTAAATACAGGGTGGGTGTCATTCCATTCTATGAATTATATTTATCCCTTCAGACCACTGCAATTTAGCTGGTACACCATTAGGCTTGGGCGATATACCATTTAGCAGGGATTTTGAAATACAGACCCCCACCTTGCAGGGGTGCATGTTATGCCACTGGTAATAACTACAAGTTGACTATCTAAGATGTGCCAAATAAATAATCTCCAGCTCAGCGCTTCAGCTATGCATTTGGTTTGCTAATTTGCTAGCTAAGTGGCAAGATGGCAAGATCAAGCTTCTTGGTTACAGCAGAGACAATCAATCCCCTCCTGGATCAAGAGCCGAGCTGTCTAATATTTATTTTGTGAGTGCAGAAAACAGTGAGTAGCCTTTTGAGGTAGTTGTATATCTTTATGAGCTGGGTTGTCTGTCCTGCAAATAGTTTGTTCGCTTGGGCTTGTTAGCATTTAGCTAGCTATGGGAATTCGCTACTAATTTATTGGCAAAATGTTGTTATTGACACAGCCTTACTCTTTATTCTAAATACACAATACATTTCTGACACCATTCAAACCAATGAGTGTTTTGGAACTTTAAAGGCAATTATCTCATAATCATATTTTTTCAGATAGAACCTTATAGTCCCAAGCTCTCGATTTGTAAAATTAAATACAAATAATAATTACCTTTGTTTGTTTTGAACATGTTTTCGAAAGTCTTATATTTGGATGATGGTGTTTTAGGCTACTAGACATAAGTACAACAGATTCATCAGTGGGTGATTTTATAGTGAGCTGAGAGGAGTTCACTTTCCATTGAGATAGTGTCCAGCACACTGACTCACACACACTGTTTCACTAAATGGATGATGATGGCGTCTCTGCCTGGAGTTGATGAGCACAGTTCTTTGGAGTCCCGTACGGAGAGTGAAGGAAACACTCCGAGAGAGGAGCTTGTGGAGGGAGAGGCTCACAGACAGAGCTTGTGTCATGCAGAGAAAGCGAGATGGGCTCGGTATGCTGAGTCATCAGTGTGGTGTGCGTGTAGTATCAAACGAATGCCTCTCTGCCTGACTGTGCCGCTGCTTCCCCACAGGTACGGGAAGATGTCCTCAACTCACTAAACAACAACTTCCTCCAAACACTGAACCAAGCCTGGAACGACCACCAGACGGCCATGGTCATGATCAGAGACATCCTCATGTACATGGTGAGTGTCACCACCAGCTACCAGAGCCATGTATTTAGAGAGTTGGGCCAACTTTTAGAATGTCGTTTTCATTCTAGACATAGTTGCATAGCGTTATTTTAATCCAGTCAGCCGATTGGCTGTAGTGATGCTACGTTTTGCATCATATGTGTTCTGCATCATCACACTTTTAGAAAACATAACTGCTGACATGCATAATTTGTGCTAATCAGACGTGCACACTTCTTAGTTATTAGGATTTGACTGTATTTCTCAATGCAGTGTCGTCTCGTAACCATCCCTTGGACTGGCAATGCATTGCTGCCTGGCTGCAGGTCTCAAACGCGCTCCGGGGTGAAGTTTCCCTTAAGTACAGATCAGCTTCCCAATCCTAACCATACCCGTTAGTGGGGTAAATGCAAAACTTATTTAAGATCCACCTTGACTGACAAAGTCTCCCCCTCTCTTCCTCTTGTTTCCCAGGACCGGGTGTACGTGCAGCAGAACAACGTGGAGAATGTCTACAACCTGGGCCTGATCATCTTCAGAGACCAGGTGGTACGCTACGGCTGCATCCGAGACCACCTCCGACAGACCCTCCTGGACATGATCGCACGCGAGAGGAAGGGCGAGGTGGTGGACAGGTATAATAATATGACCCCGTCTATATACACAGGCCCCGTTCGACTTCTTTAAAAATGCACAAACTCCTAGCTTCGTTGAAGGAATCACTGAAATTACTGGATAAGTGGAATCACTACAAATGCCTGGACAAGTGAAAGCCATGCGGTGGAATGCTTGTGTTCATCTGTCCAGTCATGTCTAAGCATTGACTGTTTCGAGGGTGGGAGGAAGGATGCATTTTGAAGGAATTCGAACAGAAGGATGCAGTGTTTCTCCCGATAAAGAAAAACACAACTCTAATCCATGATTATTTCATTGTGCTCTTTGTTATATTTAAAAAGTATCTGATAGTCTTTGAGCTGACCCAGACCTAAATGGCACCCTATACACTGAGTGTACAAAACATTATGAACACCTTCCTAATATTGAGTTGCACCCCCTTCTGCCCTCAGAACAGCCTCAATTTGTCGGACCATGTGCTCTACAACGCGTTGAAAGCGTTCCACAGGAATGTTGACCCCAATGCTTCCCACTGTTGTTAAGTTGGCTGGATGTCCTTTGGGTGGGGGACCATTCTTGATACACACGGGAAACTGTCGAGCGTGGAAAAACCCAAGAGCGTTGCAGTTCAAACTCTGAATGGCACGCGAACACAAACCATTTCTCAGTTCTCTCAAGGCTTAAAAATCCTTCTTTAACCTCCCCTTCATCTACACTGATTGAAGTGGATTTCACAAGTGACATACGCGATCATAGCTTTCACTCGGATTCACCTGGTCAGTCTATAACATGGTCAGAGCAGGTGTTCCTCGTGTTTTCTACATTCAGTGCACTACTTTTGACCGAGGCCCATAATAGAATGCAATTTGGGACTCCAGTGTACTTGGCACATGTACTTGACACACACTCTCTCTCTCAGGGGGGCGATCAGAAATGCCTGCCAGATGTTAATGATCTTAGGCCTCGAAGGGAGGTCGGTTTACGAAGAGGACTTTGAGGCCCCGTTTTTAGAAATGTCTGCAGAGTTCTTCCAGGTTTGTAAGAATCCCTCCCCCCCACCCATCTATTCACACGCATCAATGCTGTGTGTGTCATGCATGTTGACTTGCAGTGATATGTTGTTGGCCTACTATCATGTTATATACATCATGTGGATGCCCTCTCAATCTCCCAAGGTGCTCCTAACCCTGTGTTTGTTTGCCCTCCAGATGGAAAGTCAAAAGTTTTTGGCAGAGAACAGCGCGAGCGTGTACATAAAGAAAGTGGAGGCGCGGATAAACGAGGAGATTGAGCGCGTGCTGCACTGCCTGGACAAGACGACGGAGGAGCCCATCGTCAAGGTGGTGGAGAGGGAGCTCATCTCCAAGCACATGAAGACCATCGTGGAAATGGAGAACTCGGGCCTCGTCCACATGCTCAAGAACGGAAAGACAGAGGGTCAGTGTCCCACACTACTACTACTACTACTACTACTACTACTACTACTACTACTACTCCAGTCCCAGCTATGGGTTGCGTCCCAATGGCACCTTATTCCCTATGCATTAAACTACTTTTGATGGGGACGATTAGGCTCTGGTCAAAAGTAGTGCACTATGTAGGGCGTAGGGTGTTTTCTTTCTTTTTTTATGAAAGGGCTATTTCCCCCCGATGTTAAAATTTGTCAGATGTTTGTTTACCTCTTGAATAGATATTATGCAGAGCAGAATAATAGAGTAATGTACACTGTGTGAATGTGTGTTGTTATCGTGTGCATACTTGGTACCACATCAATGTCAGCAATTCAATACTTCTTGTGAAATATATTCTGTGTAGTAGGTGGTCTTTGGATACTAATGTGTTTGTACTGATGGTGTGTGCGTGTGTGTGTGCGTGAACACAGACCTGGCGTGTATGTATAAGCTCTTTAGCAGAGTGCCAAACGGACTGAAGACAATGTGTGAGTGCATGAGCTCCTACCTCCGCGAGCAGGGCAAGGCGCTGGTGTCAGAGGAGGGCGAGGGCAAAAACCCTGTAGATTACATCCAGGTAACTCACACAGGAAGTGGCATCATTGACACAGGGCAGGGGGGGTCCACTAAAGATTGATCTCTGGCTACGTTCCCGTCACAGATTTAACAATAGTGAAAACTCCAGCGAATGCTTTTAAATCTACAACAGGGATGCAATTTCTGTTGCTCTCCATATTGACACTAGATGGCAGCGTACACAAGAGCATGTAGTAAGTGCCACTGCTTTCCAATAATAATGTCACATTTTCTTCCTTCCTCCGTTTTGTTCTCTGCAGGGTCTGTTGGATCTGAAGTCACGTTTCGACCGCTTCCTCCAAGAGTCGTTCAACAACGACCGGCTCTTCAAGCAGACCATCGCAGGGGACTTTGAATACTTCCTCAACCTCAACTCGCGCTCCCCCGAGTACCTCTCCTTGTTCATTGACGACAAGCTGAAGAAAGGCGTAAAAGGAGTGGGTGGTTTTCTGATGTAATGGGGGAGGAACGTCCTCCCCTCAAGGCACACAGGCTGCTTCCCTAATGACACCATATTCTCTATATTGTGCACTACTTTTAACCAGAGCCCGATGGCACCATATTCACTACGTAGAGCCCTACTTTTGACCAGGGCCCAGCACCCTGTCATTGTTCCTGAACAACAGCCCGAAAGAATGAAAGCTTGACCTCATCACTCATTTGGAATTATATAAAGTTAGACACACAAATATCATACCTCCAAGACATGCTAACGGGAGGTTAATATTTTTAGGGGGGTATGATATTAGTGTGTCTAACTTTCTCACTCATCACTGTTCACGATTCGTTCAGGATTATCTGTAATCGTGGTAGCATCCAAATAATGTAGAAGTGTTTAGAAACATGTTCTATGCTGGAGTACAGAGCCAAAACAACAACAAATGCCACTGTCCCAATACTTTTGGAGCTCACTGTATAAGGAGTTCAATATTTGATTAAATTAGTGTTTTGAAATGTAATCATTTAAAGTGTGTGTGCTTGTGTAACGTTCACTTTTCTCTCGTCCTGTATGTGTAGTTGACGGAGCAGGAGGTGGAGTCGATCCTGGACAAGGCCATGGTGCTCTTCAGGTTCATGCAGGAGAAGGATGTGTTTGAGCGGTACTACAAACAGCACCTGGCCAGGAGGCTGCTCACCAACAAGAGCGTCTCGGACGACTCGGAGAAGAACATGATCTCTAAGCTGAAGGTGAATATACAGGAAGAGCAGTAGCTATATATCTTTAGATCTTCCATCCATTAATACATTCATCAACTGTTTTCTTTGTTGTTTTTTGTCAGATATATTGTAGCACCTTCGATACCTAATAAGTGTGACCTTGTGTTCAAATACTATTTCAAATCTTTCATATACTTCGAGCATTTGCTTTAGCCTGTTTGTGGTGCCACGTAGGCGGGGTTTGCACCTTTTGATTGGTTCAATTGCAACAGGCAACCTCAAGCTAGCAAAGCTAAATTATTTGAAGTCATTTTGAATTGTATTTTGATCCCAGGTCTGGTACAATACATTTTTAACTTGAACTGCACAGAGACTGTGTTGAACCTCAGCTCAGCTGAGTGCAGAGTCAGTGTGAAAGAAACGGATCGCGTGAGTGAAGTGTTGTTTAATAGATCTGTCTCATCCCCTATCTTTCTCACTCTCTCTTTCTCTGGTTCCCCTGACCAGACGGAGTGTGGTTGCCAGTTCACCTCTAAACTGGAAGGCATGTTCCGGGACATGAGCATCTCAAACACAACCATGGACGAGTTCCGCCAACACCTACAGTCAACGGCGGTGAGACACCCACTCCCAGAACCAGTCCAGTGTTGGTTCTGGGGAACATAGAGCTCGCCAGCTTGTAGTTCTAAAAAAACAGAAATGAGTTACTTCTGGTTCGTTCAGCCATTCCTATAGAGAAAGAAAAGGCTTAGGAGATATTATATGTTTTGTTCTATGATATTATATTGGTCCGTTAACATTACCTTTATGAATTATGAAACCTTATGTGCTTTTTTTAATTACATAAATGCTTAAACATTCATAAAAAGTGACGTTAGCTGATGATTAGCTCATAGAACAAAACGTATAAGTTCTAAGCCTGTGTTTACCACAGACCTTATTTTTGGCGTTTATCAAAAAACCCTACAAAAACTCCATTCATTTTCCCACAGGCTTTGAACCATGGCGGAGTTGGTGCCTATAAAAAGACGCCATTACTATTGCTCTCTATTTAACCTAGCCATTAGCTCTCTCAAAGCGAAGAGCACATCTTGTGAAGCTTTTGATACCTCAGTGGAAGACGTAGATCTAACTTTCATCCCCAGGTGTCGTTGGGCGGAGTTGATCTCACAGTGAGGGTCTTGACGACGGGTTACTGGCCAACGCAGTCCGCCACACCCAAATGTAATATCCCCCCTTCTCCTCGACATGCATTTGAAGTCTTTAGAAGGTTTGTATCTCATTTACTTTGCATACCAGAGGCCATATATTCTCTGCTGCAGGTTGTGGAAGCGGGGCGCTGTCCGTTGTTTGTCTGTGTTTATCTTTAACGCTGTAGTGTGTGACTGTCCCCTCTGGCTCTGCGGCCATAGGTTTTATCTGGCCAAGCACAGCGGCAGGCAGCTTACGTTGCAGCATCACATGGGCTCTGCAGACCTCAACGCCACTTTCTACGGCACAATCAAAAAGGTATGCAGGGGACAGCCTTTGCCTGGCTGACAGACTGATGCATGCACACACACCAGTAATGTCAACATCAGGTCTTGATAACAGCAGGTGCATCAAGGCTGTACTTGCCTTTTTGAATATGGGATGAACAGGGATGTGTGGGGGGCGGGGCTAAACTCACATTTCACACATTTGTGTTTATATAAGCATGACATAGTGAGGGATTGAACAGAGGCTACATTGATGATTCCTCCTTTGTGACTGAGTTACCTGAAGTTGGCCGGTGGTGACCTCTCATTTCCTCTCCCCCCCAGGAGGACGGCTCAGAGGTGGGGGTGGGCGGCGCCCAGGTAACAGGCTCCAACACCAGGAAGCACATACTGCAGGTGTCCACCTTCCAGATGACAATACTAATGCTCTTCAACAACCGGGAGAAGTCTTTGTTTGAGGTACAGCCGCTAATTGAATGCGTAGAACATCACTGAATAAAGTCAAGTTTGTAAGGGGGGGGATGTATTTGGGCAATGTGATGTCTTTATTATATGTGCATGATGTTGATATTTGTGGTCTGGCAATGTCTTTTCCCTGAGAGGAAAAAATGATATTGAATTGAAAAAGTTACACTTGTTTCTCTATAAACAGAATGTATTATTTGGTTTCAGTATAATGCAGTCATGGATCAAAGGATCCCTCTGCCTCATATCCCTCTCTCCTCTTTGTCCCCATCTCTCGCTCACTACTGTGTAGGAGATCCAGCAGGAGACAGACATCCCGGAGAGGGAGCTGGTGCGTGCGCTGCAGTCACTGGCCTGCGGGAAGCCCACCCAACGCGTCCTCACCAAGGAGCCCAAGTCCAAGGAGATCGAGAACGGCCACGTGTTCACCGTTAATGACCAGTTCACCTCCAAGCTGCACCGCGTCAAGATCCAGACAGGTAACAACCATATAGACCATTCTTGTGGAACACAGATTCGAAGATCTAAGCCATGCATAACCGAAATGGCACAAAAACAACCAAGATTTATTTTGTTTCAACCTTGCTTTCTGAAACATTGCGTTGTGACTTTGAACTGTATGCACAGTGCATTCGGGAAGTTCAACCCCCTTGACTTTTTCCACATTTCGTTCTAAAATGTATTAAATTAAGTGTCTTCCTCATCAATCTACACACAATACCCCATAATGACAAAGCAAAAACAGGTTTGGATTTTTTGCAATTTTTTTTTTTTTTACTTTTAAAAAACAGATACCTTATTTACATAAGTATTCAGACCCTTTGCTATGAGACAAATTCAGCTCAGGTGAATCCTGTTTCCATTGATCATCCTTGAGATGTTTCTACAACTTGGAGTCTACCTGTGGTAAATTCAATTGATTGGAAATTATTTGGTAAGGCACACACCTGTCTATATAAGGTCGCACAGTTGACAGTGCATGTCAGAGTAAAAACCAAGCCATGAGGTCGAAGGAATTGTCTGTAGAGCTCCGAGACAAGATTGTGTCGAGGCACAGATCTGGGAAAGAGTACCAAAATGTTTTGCTGCATTGAAGGTCCACAAGAACACAGTGGCATCCATCACTCTTAAATTAAAGAAGTTTAGAACCACCAAGATTCTTCCTAGAGCTGGTCAACCGGCCAAACTGAGCAATCGGGGGAGAAGGTTCTTGGTCAGGGAGGTGACCAAGATCACGATGACCACTCTGACAGAGACCCAGAGTTCCTCTATGGAGATGGTTGTCCTTGTGGAAGGTTCTCCCATCTCTGCAGCACTCCACCAATCAGGCCTTTTTATGGTAGAGTGGGCAGACGGAAGCCACTCCTCAGTAAAAGGCTTGGAGTTTGCCAAAAGGCACCTAAAGATCCCAGACCATGAGAAACAAGATTCTCTGGTCTGATGAAACCAAGATTGAACTGAATGCCAGGCGTCTTCCTACGGTGAAGCATGGTGGTGACAGCATCCTGCTGTGGGGATGTTTTTCAGCGGCAGTGACTGGGAGACTAGTCAGGATTGAGGGAGAGATGAACGGAGCAAAGTACCGAGAGATCCTTGATGAAAACATGCTCAGGATCTCAGATTGGGGCAAAAGTTGACCTTCCAACAGGACAACGACCCTAAGCACACAGCCAAGACGATGCAGGAGTGGCTTTGGGACAAGTCTCTGAATGTCCTTGAGTGGCCCAGCCAGAGCCCGGACTTGAACCAGATTGAACATCTCTGGAGAGACCTGAAAATAGCTGTGCAGCGACGCTCCCCATCCAACCTGACAGAGCTTGAGAAGAATGGGAGAAACTCCCCAAATACAGGTGTGCCAAGCTTGTAGCATCATAACCAAGAAGACTCAAGGCTGTAATCACTGCCAAAGGTGCTTCAACAAAGTATGTAAATTTGATATTGTTTTTTAAAATTTTGATTACGTTTTCAAAAATGTATAACAAAATAAAAAAACTTTTTTGTCATTATGGGGTATTGTGTGTAGATTGAGTGGACACTATTTTTTTCCATCTAATTTAGAAAAAGGCTGTAACGTAACAAAATGTGGAAAAAGTAAAGGGGTCTGAATACTTTCCCGAATGCATTGTTATACCAACCTTCGAAGGGTCATTCTACCCACAAAACTATAATGAGTTTATGATTATGATTCTACCTCTGATACACTACATGACTAAAAGTATGTGGACACCTGCTCGTCGAACATCTCATTCCAAAATCATGGGCATTAATATGGAGTTGGTCCCCCTTTTGCTGCTATAACAGGCTTTCCACTAGATATTGGAACATTGCTTTGGAGACATGCTTGCATTCAGCCACGAGCATTAGTGAGGTCAGGCACTGATGTTGGGCGATTAGGCCTGGCTCGCAGTTGGCGTTCCAATTCATCCCAAAGGTGTTCGATGGGGTTGAGGTCCGAGCTCTGTGCAGGCCAGTCAAGTTCTTCTACACCGATCTCAACAAACCATTTCTGTATGGACCTCGCTTTGTGCACGGGGCATTGTCATGCTGAAACGGGAAAGGGCCTTCCCCAAACTGTTGCCACAATGTTGGAAGCACAGAATCGTCTAGAATGTGTAGCGTTAAGATGTCCCTTTACTGGAACTAATGGGCCTTGCCCGAACCATGAACAACAGCCACAGACCATTATTCCTCCTCCACCAAACTTTACAGTTGGCACTATGCATTCATCGAGGCACCGTTCTTCTGGCGTCCGTCGGATTGCCAGATGGTGAAGCGTGATTCATTACTCTAGAGAACGAGTTTCCACTGCTCCAGAGTACAATAGCGCTGAGCATTACACCACTCCAGCTGACGCTTGGCATTGCGCATGGTAATTTTAGGATTGTGTGCGGCTGCTTGGCCATGGAAACCCATTTCATTAAGCTCCCGACGAAGTTATTGTGCTAACGTTGCTTCTAGAGGCAGTTTGGAACTCAGTGAGTGTTGCATCCGAGGACAGACTACTTTTACACGCTTCAGCACTCGGCGGTTCCGATCTGTGAGCTTGTGTGGTCTACCACTTCGCATCTGAGTTGTTGTTGCTCCTAGACGTTTCCAATTTACAATAAGAGCACTTACAGTTGACCGGGGTAGTTCTAGCAGGGCAGACATTTGACTACGCTGGCATCCTATGACGGTGCCACGTTGAAAGTCACTAAGCTCTTTAGTAAGGTCATTCTACTGCAAATGTTTGTCTATGAAGATTGCATGGCTCTGTGCTCCATTGTATACACCTGTCAGCAACAGGTATGGCTGAAATAGCTGAATCCACTAATTTGAAGGGGAGTCCACATACTTTTATATAGTCAATCAAGTTTATTTTATTTTTTTATTTTATATAGCCCTTCGTACATCAGCTAATATCTCGAAGTGCTGTACAGACACCCAGCCTAAAACCCCAAACAGCAAGCAATGCAGGTGTAGAAGCACGGTGGCTAGGAAAAACTCCCTAGAAAGGCCAAAACCTAGGAAGAAACCTAGAGAGGAACCAGGCTATGAGGGGTGGCCAGTCCTCTTCTGGCTGTGCTGGGTGGAGATTATAACAGAACTATGCCAAGATGTTCAAAATGTTCATAAGTGACAAGCATGGTCAAATAATAATCATGAATAATTTTCAGTTGGCTTTTCATAGCCGATCATTAAGAGTTGAAAACAGCAGGTCTGGGACAGGTGGCGGTTCCATAACCGCAGGCAGAACAGTTGAAACTGGAATAGCAGCAAGGCCAGGTGGACTGGGGACAGCAAGGAGTCATCATGCCCGGTAGTCCTGACGTATGGTCCTAGGGCTCAGGTCCTCCGAGAGAGAGAGAGAGAAGGAGAGAATTAGAGAGAGCCAAGATTTTCAAAATGTTCATAAATGACAAGCATGGTCAAATAATAATCAGGAATAAATGTCAGTTGGCTTTTCATAGCCGATCATTAAGAATTGAAAACAGCAGGTCTGGGACAGGTAGGGGTTCCATAACCGCAGGCAGAACAGTTGAAACTGGAATAGCAGCAGGGCCAGGCGGACTGGGGACAGCAAGGAGTCATCATGCCCGGTAGTCCTGACGTATGGTCCTAGGGCTCCGGTCCTCCGAGAGAGAGAAAGAAAGAGAGAAGGAGAGAATTAGAGAGAGCCAAGATTTTCAAAATGTTCATAAATGACAAGCATGGTCAAATAATAATCAGGAATAAAAGTCAGTTGGCTTTTCATAGCCGATCATTAAGAGTTGAACAGGTAGGGGTTCCATAACCGCAGGCAGAACAGTTGAAACTGGAACAGCAGCAAGGCCAGGTGGACTGGGGACAGCAAGGAGTCATCATGCCCGGTTTGCCGTGACGTATGGTCCTAGGGCTCAGGTTCTCCGAGAGAGAGAAAGAAAGAGAGAACGAGAGAATTAGAGAGAGCATACTTAAATTCACACAGGACACTGGATAAGATAGGAGAAGTACTCCAGGTATAACCAACTGACCCTAGCCCCCCGACACATAAACTACTGCAGCATAAATACTGGAGGCTGAGACAGGAGGGGTCAGGAGACACTGTGGCCCCGTCCGATGATACCCCCGGACAGGGCCAAACAGGAAGGATATAACCCCACCCACTTTGCCAAAGCACAGCCCCCACACCACTAGAGGGATATCTCCAACCACCAACTTACAATCCTGAGACAAGGCCGAGTATAGCCCACAAAGATCTCCACCACAGCACAAACCAAGGGGGGGCGCCAACCCAGACAGGAAGATCACGTCAGTAACTCAACCCACCTAGGGACGGCATGAAAGAGCACCAGTAAGCCAGTGACTCATATAGTGTAGTTGTAGTGGAAAACCCCCACTGATCTCCACTCATCTGGATAGCCCAGCCACAGATTCACCTGTGTAGCATGTATTATATATTCTTGTGCATGTAGCCGTCATGTGGTTCCCGGCTGAAACGGGTTTTCCTTGTGTTGGCTACTAGTCGCTGCTAAGCAAGGAGAGTCGGACCCGGAGAGGAAGGAGACGCGGCAGAAAGTGGACGACGACAGGAAGCACGAGATTGAGGCGGCCATCGTCCGCATCATGAAGTCTAGAAAGAAGATGCAGCATAACGTACTAGTAGCAGAGGTCAGTGGAATACAGTGTATGAAGATTGAGGTGTTTCGGGTACACCTGGTTGTATTTAATTAACGTCGGTAATTAGATGTGAGGTTCGGTTCTGATTTGTGTCTCTGTGTTTGTACCGTCTCTCCAGGTCACCCAGCAGCTGCGATCGCGATTCCTCCCCAGTCCTGTAGTCATCAAGAAGCGCATTGAAGGACTCATTGAGCGGGAATATTTGGCGCGGACACCAGAGGATCGCAAAGTGTACACTTATGTAGCATAAAGGCGTGAATTCCATGAAACCTGACACAAAAAGAAACTATACCTTTTTTTCTGGGACGGGTTATGCGTATGAATTTGAAAGTTTGTCTCATACTGGGAAACACTGGGAAGCTTACTTTTCTTCCATTGAAAAAAAAATGCATTTAAAGACTTTTTTTTCTCATATCTTTTAGATTTCTTCTGCAGAGAAGAGCTAAATGGAGGGATTGGATCTCGCTTTGTTACAGTTTCATGTTCCTAATGTGGCCTTGGGAAGAATTGGGGGGAGAGTGTGAATGCATCGAGTGTACTGCATTCAAACCCAATATAACAAAAGGAAAAGAAAACGAGCATACAAAAAATATACCAAGCAAATGTGGGTTGGCTACACGAAGACCAAGAAAATATTTGACATTTCTCACGTTTTTTAAATGTTGATGTAAATGTATTATGTTTGTTTTTTCGTGGCATCATGCTGGTTGTACAGGTTGTTAGACACTATTGGCCTTTTTTCCTTCTAAGGTTTTAATCAGAGAAGAGGAAGACATGGATGTAGTGGCTGGTTTGCAGAAAACAGGAGCAGTTGCTTTGATAGCATGTTTTGTTTTATGGAGTGGTGGGAGAAGTCACATATGCTCTATTCAAGTTTTTTTTAACGTTTTTTTCAATGGGGCCTATTGTAAAATTGGATCATCAGCCCAGAAAATATTTATCCTTGGAATTGTAGGTTCCTCCCTATGCAGATCACAAAGGGGAAGTACATTTTTTTTCTTTACTGCATTTCAATTGGAACCAATTTAGCACCATGTTTTAATGTGTATAAATTGTAAAATAATTATTGTACTCACTAAAGTGGACTGTACAGGGCCTAGTTTTCATCATATTAAATGTAGAAAAAGAAAATGTACATCGAAGGGAATTTTGCCTCCCTGTTTTACGACTCTGTGCCTTGTGTATTCCTCTCTGAGAGCAGAGAGAAAGCCACAGTAAATTGTACAGTGAAATACAGTATCTGCGCCTCTGACCATAATTAAAGCGTAATACATAGAGGGAACCACAGTCAAACTGTTAAGCATCTTAGAGGAACTCAATAACTATTTGTATTGCTTTCAAACAGTGGTAGCCAACTTTGAGTCACTGCATTTGCTTTAGAACAATGTTTCTTGCTGAATCACCTTCAAGTGTATTTTATTTCTCAGTGTTCAATGAAATTGTTTAAGGCCACTTTACATGGGTTCAATGGATGAATATGCATCTCACTAATACAGCTGCTATGACAATTTAATGCCGATTATTAGAAAATAACATGTTAACGTGATTATAGTCTCCAATGTTCCACCACAGAGAATGTGACAAGGACTTGTATGTAAAAACAAGTGAAGAGGAACAAGGTTGTTATGCTCTTTAACAGAAATGTGATTCAGGTTTCATTACCGAAGTGGTATTACATCCTTTGCCCCTCAGTGGAGTTACCCTGTCTGGACTCATACATATATTTTTTTAACTAGAACAAATTCTTATTTTCAATGACGGCCTAGGAACAGTGTCAGCTCGGGGATTCGGTTATTAGTCCAACACTCTAACCACTAGGCTACCTGCCGCCCCATACATCATGACAGGGAGACGACTGCCATTTCCTCATTTAGTTTGAGTAGACAACCCTTTCTCCCATTTTTCATGTCTCTTGGTCAACTCTGCACGTCTTTATTCATGTGTTTGAGTAGACCGACTCTTTTCTACTTATCCTTTAAAAAAATGTATAGCCTCCCTAAATCTGACATTCTACTTCCTCATATAAAATATGTCTTAACGGTACCAGTGCAGCTGATGACGTCAGTGTCCCAACTAGAAGGATGCTCTTGAAATAACAGACTTCGCTAACGGACTGACTGAACAGTGCCAATTCTTGGTTCCGGTCCAAACACTTAAAAGACACACCCTCGGCCTTATGCCTTTGGGGGATTCCCCGTCGCCATATTAGAGGGTGGTCCAAATGATTAGCCAAGCAAGGGAAGTTTGCAACTTCAGCCCCTCAGCCCTCGTTGTTAGTCGGCTTTGTATAATTACTGTAATGAAACCGCAGGGAGCAGGTCTCAAACCCTCGATCTTCTAGCCCGAAGTCCGGCGCGCCATCGACTGTGCCGCAAAAGCAAACTCATGCGGCAGAGTCGATATCCACGCTTATAAACCCAGGGTCGTTACACTATGTTCACTCCGGTGCCTGAAAAACAACATCAATGGAGAAGTCAACATACAAGTGTAAGTAACAGTTTAACTTTTACGTCCGTCCCCTCGCCGCGAACCAGGGACCCTCTGCACATATCAACAACAGTCACCCACGAAGCATCGTTACCCATCGCTCCACAAAAGCCGCGGCCCTTACAGAGCAAGGCGAAGACATGCAATCATAATTGACTGTTGGGCATATACAGCACCCACAAGCTCCTCTTTTCAGTTCGCTGCAGTTAGCGACTGGAACGAGCTGCAACAAACACTCAAACTGGACAGTATTATCTCATTCTCTTCATTCAAAGACTCTTACTTTTACTGACAGTTGTGGCTGCTTTCTATGATGTATTGTTGTCTCTACCTTCTTCACATTTGTGCTGTTGACTTTGGCCAATACTGTTTGTACCATGTGTTGCTACCACGTTGTTGTCATGCTGTGTTATGTTGTCTTAGCGCTCTCTTTATGAAGTGTTGTCTCTCTTGTTGTGATGTGTGTTTTGTCCTATATTTATATATATTTTTTAATCCCAGCCCCCGTAGGAGGCCTTTTGGTAGGCCGTCATTGAGTCCTAAATAAGAATTTGTTTAATTTAAGAACTGACTTGCCTAGTTAAATAAAATAAAAATGAGTGACAAATTTACAGCTAAGGGTGGTCCATTTAAAAATAATTCCTGGCTCCCTCGTCCTGCAAGTGCATTATCGTCATGATACGTCATCAGAAGTGTCCACTTAATTTGAGGGCTGAAGGGAAAGGGTGTGTCTTTTAAGTGTCTGGACCGCCTTGTCATCATCTGCCTAAGCCATCAGAAGTGTCCACTTAATTTAAGGGCTGAGGGGATAGGGTGTCTTTTAAGTGTTTGGGCCGCCTTGTCATCATCTGCCTAAGCCAGGGCCACTACAAAAATGTGCTTTTCTCCATAGACTCGATTTAAGTCCGGTGGCATTCTCGAACAGTTGATAACGTGGATTCAGGAGCTGAGACTGCCGAGTAAGTTTCTTATAAGCTAACGAATTTACTACAGTCGCTAGCTAGTATCTTGTATCCAAGTGGTAACGTTACTGGCAATATGTGAATCATGACTATTTTCGCTGTGTGCAGTATAAATTCTCCGGCTAAATCTACTTCAGTGTTTTCTATCAATGTTGCCGAAATTGTGACTAGCTAACGTTAATTTAAAACGAGTCTCAAAAAAATGTAAGTGGGTGGGACTCACTAGCTAGCTAATTAGTGCTTGCCGAATTTTTTTTTATACAACAGCCCACAGGCAATGGGAATGGTCCCATTTCTGGTCTAAATTAGTTAGGTAGCTACATTTACACGTATGAGTAATCTTATTAGGTCAGTTTACAAGTAAGATGGCACGCTAGCATAATTGAATGTGGTTTACTAACCTTAGCTAGCTAACGTTAGCAAAAAAAACTGTTGGCTTGATTGTTGCTGGCTAATTAGCTAGCTACCAGCTAGGCGTTTTCCACCCCGCCACAGCCGTTGTCATAGTAACTAAAATGCACGTTTCCACTACTAGATGGCACTGCTAGCCTAGGAATATACAGCGAAGGAATGGCCAGATACGTCGTCATAGCCCGGAAGTAAAGCTACACTGAGAGCCAAATTTGAAATGGAATACATTGAATAAATGGAGTAGGGTGGGAAAAATCGCATTAAAACACGATTTAAATGTACTTTCGGGAATAGTTGTGATGACCATTCATGTAATACATTAATTATATACATCAGATGGTATTGGGGAGCTAGTTCATAGTTTTTTCACAGGTATATTATTTTCCCATTTCAATCTTATAGCAAGCCAATCCTTGGCATGACTGTTATAGGAAGAGCAGGCCATCCGATATGCCCTTAAATATTTTGGTATGAAACCTGGAATTAAAGTGGAATAAGACCAGAGCTTCTATGTTGAAAGAAGTCTGCAGTTTTGCGAACGACGTTAGGTTAACATTGTATTGTTTCTTCTTCAGAGGGCACTGGTGAGCAACAACATCACTTCACCGAGACATCCACGAGTTCTTCAAGTCGATGATCTGTGTGACGTGGGTTGGCAACTAGGCTTGGCCTTCAAACAATTTGTTCCTGAGCTTGTAGCTAGTTGGCTGGCCAGATCATAATTAGCCTATAAATAGTAGCTAGCTGCCCAATTCATAGCCCTACACATTTAACACGTAGTACTTTTTTTAATGGGCAAGTGGGCTAATCAGTTAAATGACAATAACATAATAATTATATATATCTGTTAATAATATATCTGTTAATAATAGGTCTACCTATTCTATTGAAATATATTAATCTCGCTGAATTTCTCCAATGCCAATCCAGTGTCTTTTTTTGCAACAAAACATTCACTTTTGGCAAAGAATTCATTCTGAGAATCTATGCATGCTACTTTTAGAAGTAACATTTTCACCCCAGACATGAGGCCTGAGTCCAACCCAGAAAGGAGGTAGGCCTATTTTAGGAAGTGCATGGTGACAGTGTTTTAGGAAATAGCTGTACCGACAAGTATATGGATAACATAATTGCGTCTGTCAAACAGGTAAGCCTATCTCTAATTTCTTAATGCTCCAACAAAGCCCTCTTAGTAAATTTGCTGACTAAACTTTCAGCACCGGGCGCTGTCCTTACTGATTTTAGAAATGTCGATCCACCCGTGTGTGATGGCTGCATCTCAAGTCATCTTTTTTCCAATTTATCCAATTATATTTCCTTTTATTTTTGTCATGGACATATTCCCACCAATATTGTATTTAAGCTTTCATATGTGTGTTTTTCCATTTTTATCAAGCTGTTGGTGTTTGCTTTTATTTATGACAAATAATTTGACTGGTGTAGGTTGAGGTTCTAGTTTCATAATGTTATTCCTTCACATAGAATAGAGAAGATCATATACCCATCACATTATGTTAATGTAGTCCCCATGTGTGTTTAACTTAAATGTGTTTGGTTCTGGATTGGAAGGTGAGAAAGAAGCCAATCAATCTTATCGTGTATGTTCTCTTCAGTTTATGAGCTGTCACTCCTCATGCCATGAAGGAGAAAATAATAGCAGTATTACACTTTGATTCACTGATTGAATTAAACTATATCAATGCTTTTGAATCATGACGGTCGTATGATGGAAAACTGAAAACGATTTCGATTCACGTTTTTCCTACAAGAGGAAATCCTAGCAATTCTCACACATCACATAGGCCTAAACAAAACATGTATAAGGCGCAGCAAACAAACCATAGGAACAGTCGGACAGATACCTTTCCCACCCTGCCATCGCACCCCACGCCTGCCCATATGGGGAGTTGTTCATAATTGTAAGAGCCCCCGGGATGAAACTCCTCCCAAAGCGTGGAGTGCGCGCCATTTAATTGTCTGATTTCTCTGACCTGATGGGAGATCAGAGCAGTGGTGGGCTGGAGCACATGGGGTGAGCTTTGCACTGTATAGTGCGTTCGTTCAGTAGGTGAGGGGGATCCAATCAGTTTAGATGCCGCAAAAAAGATTGCAAGCTTTCTGAATATACACTACTAAACTTGAAAGAACTTGTGGTTCTCACGGTCAAGCGAAATTATACATTGTATCACTTGTGCGCTTTGAAGAGGAATCAACAGTATGTACAACATTGCTCCCAAACGGAACACATGTGAGATTTTCTCGCTATATTAAATTCTAATTCCAAGTTGCACATCAAAATATTTAGGGTCATATGCTCTGCCATTTCTCTCCTTCACACCAGGGCTGCCAATAATATAGGGTTGCTATAAGACATAAATGGGAAATTAATGAACCCATAAACTATTAATTAGCTCCCAAACTACAATCAGATGTGTATATATATATTGAATGGTGACCACAGCCCTTCCAAAAATACATTTAAATCATGTTTGTTTATTTTCTCAACCCTCCATGTATTCGATTTATTCCATTTCAAATTTGCCTCCCAGTGCGGCTTTACTTTTGGGCTATTATGATGCATCTGGCAATTTCTTCTCTGTTCCTAGCTGTGATGGTGCCAAAATGTAATTACAAGCATGAGGGGTAGCTGGCTGCTAGATGCTTTACTACTGAACAGATTATGGTACAGAGGTATTGTTTTAGTGTGTGCTAAAACAATAATGGCTTATTGACTTGTTTTTCCATGTGTTTTTGGGATTCCCTTATTATAATTGTCTGCCACTCACTACATTTCTACATCTGATTGCAGTAAGATGTCATGTTATTTTACACACGTTGTTGTCTCTTCTGATATGGAAAATATTCAAACTAACTGTCTTACTCTGTAATGTCAGTGGAAGGGTTTTTCTTCAGTTTCATATTGATCCTCCCTAACCCTGTTGCTCTGTGGCGGTGTTGTCAGGTAAGCTACTGGCCAGTCGGGTCCAGGAGCCCCTGATGAACATGCACCTGCTGGCCAACCCTGGGGACTCGCTCCTGCTGCAGCCACCCTGGACCGCCGCCTCCGCTGAGTGTGCCCCAGCCTGTGCCTCTTCCACGTCTGAACGGGCCTGCTCCCTCCGCGACTACGCCTGTTCCCGCCTGTGCACGGAGGCCGGGTACCCCTCTCTGGCTGTGACGTACAGGAGCGCATCCTCCGGGTGCCTGACTTCCTGCAGCGCACCCCCCCCCCCCTGGCAGTACCACCACACAGAGAGCCGCGGCGGGAGGACCGGGGGCGTCCACATCACCTCCCCGGCCAACGCCCTGCTCCGGCCCTACCTCCTGCCCAACCGAGACTTCTACAGCCTGGGCACGGGGATGCCCGTGTGGGGGGTGCGCCCGGTGCACTGTGGCGGGGAAATGCTGCAGGTGACGCTCTACAGCGGCTACGATAATTGACGACACGGCGTGGCTATACGAGGCGGTGCTGCAGAGGAGCAGAAGCCGGGGTTCTGTTGGTTCACACTCTACATGGAGCCGGGGCGGTGTCTGCAGCTGGCTCTCAAACAGCTCTCCCCATGGGTCAAGGTGGAGGCCTGCAACTCAGCAGTGCTGCATTTCAGGGTGGAGGAGATGTGTCAGCTCGTGCTCCTGCTGCCCAATCCGTGCACGCACATCAGCGGCACGCACTGGCAGACAGAAGACCTGTACGGCAACAAGATACTCGTCCAGGTATTTTAATTTACATGACACTATTTGCTATATTTCACTACTGTACTTTTATTCAGAATCCTATGTGGCTCTGTGGTCAGAGATGGTAATATATAGATGAAATAAGCTACTGTGTATTTTATAATTTGCCTTTTGTCTTACCTTCCATTTCTGTCCCTACATTTAAATGATGCTTCTCGATATTGAAACATGTTTTGGTTTTAGATTTGTGGTAAATGTTTAGCTGCTATGTGAAAACAGGTTTCTGCCCCCTGAGGAGCTATTGGAAGCAATCCTCAATTGCTGTGAAAACACCAGAGGCAGCTGGTGGAAGGAGACATTTTATTTAACCAGGTAGGCCAGTTGAGATCAAGTTCTCATTCACAACTGCGACCTGTGAGGACGGGCTCATTGTAATGGCTGGAATGGAATCAATGGAATGTACCAAACGCAATGTGTTTACATTTACATTTAAGTCATTTAGCAGACGCTCTTATCCAGAGCGACTTACAAATTGGTGCATTCACCTTATGATATCCAGTGGAACAACCACTTTACAATAGTGCATCTAACTCTTTTAAGGGGGGGGGGGGGTTAGAAGGATTACTTTATCCTATCCTAGGTATTCCTTAAAGAGGTGGGGTTTCAGGTGTCTCCGGAAGGTGGTGATTGACTCCGCTGACCTGGCGTCGTGAGGGAGTTTGTTCCACCATTGGGGTGCCAGAGCAGCGAACAGTTTTGACTGGGCTGAGCGGGAACTGTACTTCCTCAGAGGTAGGGAGGCGAGCAGGCCAGAGGTGGATGAGCGCAGTGCCCTTGTTTGGGTGTAGGGCCTGATCAGAGCCTGAAGGTACGGAGGTGCCGTTCCCCTCACAGCTCCGTAGGCAAGCACCATGGTCTTGTAGCGGATGCGAGCTTCAACTGGAAGCCAGTGGAGAGAGCGGAGGAGCGGGGTGACGTGAGAGAACTTGGGAAAGTTGAACACCAGACGGGCTGCGGCGTTCTGGATGAGTTGTAGGGGTTTAATGGCACAGGCAGGGAGCCCAGCCAACAGCGAGTTGCAGTAATCCAGACGGGAGATGACAAGTGCCTGGATTAGGACCTGCGCCGCTTCCTGCGTGAGGCAGGGTCGTACTCTGCGAATGTTGTAGAGCATGAACCTACAGGAACGGGTCACCGCCTTGATGTTAGTTGAGAACGACAGGGTGTTGTCCAGGATCACGCCAAGGTTCTTAGCACTCTGGGAGGAGGACACAATGGAGTTGTCAACCGTGATGGCGAGATCAAGGAACGGGCAGTCCTTCCCCGGGAGGAAGAGCAGCTCCGTCTTGCCGAGGTTCAGCTTGAGGTGGTGATCCGTCATCCACACTGATATGTCTGCCAGACATGCAGAGATGCGATTCACCACCTGGTTATCAGAGGGGGGAAAGGAGAAGATTAATTGTGTGTCGTCTGCATAGCAATGATAGGAGAGACCATGTGAGGATATGACAGAGCCAAGTGACTTGGTGTATAGCGAGAATAGGAGAGGGCCTAGAACAGAGCCCTGGGGGACACCAGTGGTGAGAGCACGTGGTGCGGAGACAGATTCTCGCCACGCCACCTGGTAGGAGCGACCTGTCAGGTAGGACGCAATCCAAGCGTGGGCCGCGCCGAAGATGCCCAGCTCGGAGAGGGTGGAGAGGAGGATCTGATGGTTCACAGTATCAAAGGCAGCCGATAGGTCTAGAAGGATGAGAGCAGAGGAGAGAAAGTTAGCTTTAGCAGTGCGGAGCGCCTCCGTGACACAGAGAAGAGCAGTCTCAGTTGAATGACTAGTCTTGAAACCTGACTGATTTGGATCAAGAAGGTCATTCTGAGAGAGATAGCAGGAGAGCTGGCCAAGGACGGCACGTTCAAGAGTTTTGGAGAGAAAAGAAAGAAGGGATACTGGTCTGTCGTTGTTGACATCGGAGGGATCGAGTGTAGGTTTTTTCAGAAGGGGTGCAACTCTCGCTCTCTTGAAGACGGAAGGGACGTAGCCAGCGGTCAAGGATGAGTTGATGAGCGGGGTGAGGTAAGGGAGAAGGTCTCCGGAAATGGTCTGGAGAAGAGAGGAGGGGATAGGGTCAAGCGGGCAGGTTGTTGGGCGGCCGGCCGTCACAAGACGCGAGATTTCATCTGGAGAGAGAGGGGAGAAAGAGGACAAAGCACAGGGTAGGGCAGTGTGAGCAGAACCAGCGGTGTCGTTTGACTTAGCAAACGAGGATCGGATGTCGTCGACCTTCTTTTCAAAATGGTTGACGAAGTCATCAGCAGAGAGGGAGGAGGGGGGAGGAGGGGGAGGAGGATTCAGGAGGGAGGAGAAGGTGGCAAAGAGCTTCCTAGGGTTAGAGGCAGATGCTTGGAATTTAGAGTGGTAGAAATTGGCTTTAGCAGCAGAGACAGAAGAGGAGAATGTAGAGAGGAGGGAGTGAAAGGATGCCAGGTCCGCAGGGAGGCGAGTTTTCCTCCATTTCCGCTCGGCTGCCCGGAGCCCTGTTCTGTGAGCTCGCAATGAGTCGTCGAGCCACGGAGCAGGAGGGGAGGACCGAGCCGGCCTGGAGGATAGGGGACATAGAGAGTCAAAGGATGCAGAAAGGGAGGAGAGGAGGGTTGAGGAGGCAGAATCAGGAGATAGGTTGGAGAAGGTTTGAGCAGAGGGAAGAGATGATAGGATGGAAGAGGAGAGAGTAGCGGGGGAGAGAGAGCGAAGGTTGGGACGGCGCGATACCATCCGAGTAGGGGCAGTGTGGGAAGTGTTGGATGAGAGCGAGAGGGAAAAGGATACAAGGTAGTGGTCGGAGACTTGGAGGGGAGTTGCAATGAGATTAGTGGAAGAACAGCATCTAGTAAAGATGAGGTCAAGCGTATTGCCTGCCTTGTGAGTAGGGGGGGAAGGTGAGAGGGTGAGGTCAAAAGAGGAGAGGAGTGGAAAGAAGGAGGCAGAGAGGAATGAGTCAAAGGTAGACGTGGGGAGGTTAAAGTCACCCAGAACTGTGAGAGGTGAGCCATCCTCAGGAAAGGAACTTATCAGGGCGTCAAGCTCATTGATGAACTCTCCAAGGGAACCTGGAGGGCGATAAATGATAAGGATGTTAAGCTTGAAAGGGCTGGTAACTGTGACAGCATGGAATTCAAAGGAGGCGATAGACAGATGGGTCAGGGGAGAAAGAGAGAATGTCCACTTGGGAGAGATGAGGATCCCAGTGCCACCACCCCGCTGACCAGAAGCTCTCGGGGTGTGCGAGAACACGTGGGCAGACGAGGAGAGAGCAGTAGGAGTAGCAGTGTTATCAGTGGTAATCCATGTTTCCGTCAGTGCCAAGAAGTCGAGGGACTGGAGGGAAGCATAGGCTGAGATGAACTCTGCCTTGTTGGCCGCAGATCGGCAGTTCCAGAGGCTGCCTGAGACCTGGAACTCCACGTGGGTCGTGCGCGCTGGGACCACCAGGTTAGAGTAGCAGCGGCCACGCGGTGTGAAGCGTTTGTATGGTCTGTGCAGAGAGGAGAGAACAGGGATAGACAGACACATAGTTGACAGGCTACAGAAGAGGCTACGCTAATGCAAAGGAGATTGGAATGACAAGTGGACTACACGTCTCGAATGTTCAGAAAGTTAAGCTTACGTTGCAAAAAATCTTATTGACTAAAATGATATAGTACTGCTGGCTGGTGAAATAGGCTAGCTAGCAGTGGCTGCGTTGTTGACTTTGTTTGAAAGTGTAGCTGGCTAGGTAACCTCTAACTGGCTAGGTAACCTCGACAATTACTCTAGACTACACAATTATCTTGGATACAAAGACGGCTATGTAGCCAGCTAAGATCAAACAAATCAAACTGTTGTACTGTAATGAAATGAAATGTAATACTACCTGTAATACTACCTGTGGAGCAAAGCAGAATGCAACTACTCGCTCCAAACCAAACCGGAAGTGCGTATCGTAGAGGGAGAGGCAATAGAAGAGTTTGACTCTGTTCCATTCATTCCGTTCCAGCCATTACAATGAGCCTGTCCACCTATAGCTCCTCCCACCAGCCTCCTCTGGAAAACACATAGAGCTGGATGAAGTTACTCTATGATGAGCTTTTAGCTACAGTGAGACTACTGTTCTGCATTCAGGCTAATTGTCTTGTAAAACCATCAGGATCAAGAGTAGTAGCAGGAAAATGTAAATGCAGTTTGTGTCTGCAGCACAGAGATGCAGTGAGCTCAAAGTATTGGGACAGTGACACCTTTTTTGTTTTGCTTTGTACTCCAGCACTTTGGATTTGAAATGATACAATGACCACGGGGTTAAAGTGCAAACTGTCAGCTATAGTTTGAGAATATTTTTCATCCATATCAGGTGAACCGTTTAGAAATTACAGCACTTTCTATACACAGCCCCCTATTTTTAGGAGACCAAAAGTATTGGGACAAATTCGCTTACAGTACCAGTCATAAGTTTGGTCACACCTATTCATTCAATGGTTTTTCTTTATTTTTACTATTTTCTACATTGTAGAATAATAGTGAAGACATCAAAACTATGAAATAACACATGGAATCATGTAGTAACCAAAAGAGTGTTAAACAAATCAAAATATATTTTATATTTGAGATTCTTCAAAGTAGCCACCCTTTGCCTTGATGACAGCTTTGCACACTCTTGGCATTCTCTCAACCAGCTTCATGAGGTAGTCACCTGGAATGCATTTCTATTAACAGGTGTGGAATTTCTTTCCTTAATGCGTTTGAGCCAATCAGTTGTGTTGTAACAAGGTAGGGGTGGTATACAAAAGATGGCCCTTTTTGGTAAAATACCAAGTCCATATTATGGCAAGAACAGCTCAAATATGCAAAGAGAAATGACAGTCCATCATTACTTTAAGACATGAAGGTCAGATAATCTGGAAAATTTCAAGAACTTTGAAAGTTTCTTCCAGTGCAGTCGCAAAAACCATCAAGCGCTACGATAAAACTGGCTCTCATGAGGGCCGCCACAGGATCGGAAGACCCAGAGTTACCTCTGCTGCAGAGGATAGGTTAATTACAGTTACCTGCCTTAGAAATTGCAGCCCAAACAAATGCTTTACAGAGTTCAAGTAACGGACACATCTCAACGTCAACTGTTCAGAGGAGACTGCGTGAATCAGTCCTTCATGGTCGAATTGCTGCAAAGAAACCACGACTAAAGGACTCCAATAAGAAGAGACTTGCTTGGGCCAAGAAACAATGGAAATCAGACCAGTGGAAATCTGTCAATTTGAGATTTTTGGTTCCAACCGCTGTGTCTTTGTGAGACGCAGAGTAGGTGAACGGATGATCGCCGCATGTGTGGTTCCCACCGTGAATCATGGAGGAGGAGGTGTGGTGATGTGTGGGTGCTTTGCTGGTGACACTGTCAGTGACTTCTTTACATTTACATTACATTTAAGTCATTTAGCAGACGCTCTTATCCAGAGCGACTTACAAATTGGTGCATTCACCTTATGATATCCAGTGGAACAACCACTTTACAATAGTGCATCTAACTCTTTTAAGGGGGGGGGGGGCTAGAAGGATTACTTTATCCTATCCTAGGTATTCCTTAAAGAGGTGGGGTTTCAGGTGTCTCCGGAAGGTGGTGATTGACTCCGCTGACCTGGCGTCGTGAGGGAGTTTGTTCCACCATTGGGGTGCCAGAGCAGCGAACAGTTTTGACTGGGCTGAGCGGGAACTGTACTTCCTCAGAGGTAGGGAGGCGAGCAGGCCAGAGGTGGATGAACGCAGTGCCCTTGTTTGGGTGTAGGGCCTGATCAGAGCCTGAAGGTACGGAGGTGCCGTTCCCCTCACAGCTCCGTAGGCAAGCACCATGGTCTTGTAGCGGATGCGAGCTTCAACTGGAAGCCAGTGGAGAGAGCGGAGGAGCGGGGTGACGTGAGAGAACTTGGGAAAGTTGAACACCAGACGGGCTGCGGCGTTCTGGATGAGTTGTAGGGGTTTAATGGCACAGGCAGGGAGCCCAGCCAACAGCGAGTTGCAGTAATCCAGACGAGATGACAAGTGCCTGGATTAGGACCTGCGCCGCTTCCTGCGTGAGGCAGGGTCGTACTCTGCGAATGTTGTAGAGCATGAACCTACAGGAACGGGTCACCGCCTGCTTGGAATTTAGAGTGGTAGAAATTGGCTTTAGCAGCAGAGACAGAAGAGGAGAATGTAGAGAGGAGGGAGTGAAAGGATGCCAGGTCCGCAGGGAGGCGAGTTTTCCTCCATTTCCGCTCGGCTGCCCGGAGCCCTGTTCTGTGAGCTCGCAATGAGTCGTCGAGCCACGGAGCAGGAGGGGAGGACCGAGCCGGCCTGGAGGATAGGGGACATAGAGAGTCAAAGGATGCAGAAAGGGAGGAGAGGAGGGTTGAGGAGGCAGAATCAGGAGATAGGTTGGAGAAGGTTTGAGCAGAGGGAAGAGATGATAGGATGGAAGAGGAGAGAGTAGCGGGGGAGAGAGAGCGAAGGTTGGGACGGCGCGATACCATCCGAGTAGGGGCAGTGTGGGAAGTGTTGGATGAGAGCGAGAGGGAAAAGGATACAAGGTAGTGGTCGGAGACTTGGAGGGGAGTTGCAATGAGATTAGTGGAAGAACAGCATCTAGTAAAGATGAGGTCAAGCGTATTGCCTGCCTTGTGAGTAGGGGGGGAAGGTGAGAGGGTGAGGTCAAAAGAGGAGAGGAGTGGAAAGAAGGAGGCAAAGGAGATTGGAATGACAAGTGGACTACACGTCTCGAATGTTCAGAAAGTTAAGCTTACGTTGCAAAAAATCTTATTGACTAAAATGATATAGTACTGCTGGCTGGTGAAATAGGCTAGCTAGCAGTGGCTGCGTTGTTGACTTTGTTTGAAAGTGTAGCTGGCTAGGTAACCTCGACAATTACTCTAGACTACACAATTATCTTGGATACAAAGACGGCTATGTAGCCAGCTAAGATCAAACAAATCAAACTGTTGTACTGTAATGAAATGAAATGTAATACTACCTGTAATACTACCTGTGGAGCAAAGCGGAATGCAACTACTCGCTCCAAACCAAACCGGAAGTGCGTATCGTAGAGGGAGAGGCAATAGAAGTGTTGTTTCTTGTATTATTGTCTTTTGTGTCTTTAGAGGACTGCTTCACCTTAATGTCCCCTTTCCCCTTTCTTCTGTCCTTATTTTGTCCCACTTTGTCCCTTCTTTGTCCCTTCTTCTCTTCTGCCAACTAGACACTCCTTGTTAGCTAGCTAGCTTCTTCCAGGAATGTCCCTAGCAACTGCCTAGCAACAGGTAAACAACTTAGCTAGCTAAGAAAACGGTATAATTTTATGAAAAATGGTTACTTTTTCAAAAGCCTTTCTTCTTTGTTTGCTGCTTGTTTGGTCTCCTATTCAGTTTGCAGTTTTCTTTTGATTTTTTTTCGATGTACTTTACTCTAAAAAAACATTTACATTTCAATATTTGTAGGAGCTCATCTTTTCAGCTGCTGCTGCTTAATTTGGAACTCCGGAACTTTAGAATTCAAGGCACACTTAACCAGCATGGCTACCACAGCATTCTGCCACGATATGCCATCTCATCTGGTTTGCGCTTAATGGGACTATATCATTTGTTTTTCAACAAATGTGTAAGGGCAGTTTGACCAAGAAGGAGAGTGATGGAGTGCTGCATCAGATGACCTGGCCTCCACAAGTGAGAAAGTTAGACTGAGGTTGACCATGCGGTAGGATTTTAAGTGAGGAGTCAACACAGCAGTTCTTTACTTTTGTTGCCCGTAGTGATGCTTTTATTAGCAAACGTGAAGATAATAAGCATGGTGAAAAACGTGACAATTATTTACAAAAGGAAGTAACAAACCTGACGATAAACCAAATGAAAAGTTGCGATCAAACAACCCAACACCTGTCCCTTCCCTGACCTAGACATAAATGACAAATCTTAAATACCTTACCTGGGAACCCTCAATAAGGACCATACTATTTATTAACCAATCCTCAATTAGCAGATTCAAATACAGCCATGAATCACAAACTGATTTGGGCAATAATCAATATTAACAATCAAATGCATCCAACAGGTTTGTAGAGTCACAAGCTTGATGTAGTAATTGCATGCTAGGAATATGGGACCAAATACAAAACATTTGACTACATTTTAATACACATAGTGAATTTGTCCCAATACTTTTGGTTCCCTAAAATGTGGGGACGATGTACAAAAAGTGCTGTAATTTCTAAACGGTTCACCCGATAAGGATGAAATGACCTAAAATGAAAGCTGACAGTGTGCACTTTAACATCATAGTTATTGTATCATTTCAAAACAACCCAATGTGTCAGCTCACTGTATATCACTGCACTGGTTTCCCCTACTCGGCTATAAATGCACACATTCCCAGACAGAACGATGGCATCCAGGCATGCACAGGTTTTATACAGTATCATACACTCTCATTTACCTTTCCTTCACGACATGTTGGCCAATAAAAGGAAAACAGTCCAAGCCAAGGCTGTGTTCAGGAAGGCCAAGGGAAAAATGGTTAACATTGAAACATACTTTCCCCATTGCACCACTGTATAAATGCATAGTAACGTTGACAGGCATGAATCGTCCCGACGGGCTGGATATAAGCTAATATTTTGGTCGTCAATCTTAAAGCTGCAATATGTAACTTTTTGGGCGACCTGACTAAATTCACATAGAAATGTGAGTTATAGATATTTCATTCGCATTGAAAACAAGTCTAAGAAGCGGTCAGTCTGTTCTATGTGCGCGATTTCTATGCTTCCCGTGCTTAAGTTGAATTTTTGCCTCTTTCGGTTTTGTACACCGGCTGAAAATACAATATTTTTCGTTATGGAAAATATATTTCACAGCTGTATAGATGGTACAATGACTCTCTACACTATCCTGTTGTCACAGAAATGGAAATTAGGGGAACTATTCGAATTTTAGCACCGAGTCCGCCATTTCCGCATAATGCATCTTTATTTGGAACTTAGGTTTGTTGTTTTTCCTGTCTCTGTAGGCTCCCTCCATGATTGTTGAACCGTCACATATTTTCACCTCAAGTCTCCCACAGAAAGTTAAGACTGTTAGTCTCTGTCCCCCAGGTGAAAGCCCCAGAGCAGCCTCAGCGACCCCTGACCTGTGCCTTCCCTCTGACCTGCCCCAGCGTCTCGCCCAGAGGGCCCTCTGAGGAGCGTTGTGTCTGCACTGCCCCCAGCAGCCCACGCCCTGTAGTCCTGCAACCAGATGACCCCAGTGACCCAGCCGGGGAACTGGCTGCGCACCGACCCAGGCCTTGAAATGCCTGCCTTACCTGGGGGTCTGCGGTGTCTGACTCCTGGGTCAGAAGTTAGTATTGTACAGTCATTAGCCTATTTTTCTAGGATGAACACATTTTATTTCAACAGCATCTTCTAATACTATACGAAACCATAGGTTGTGTTGAGTAGACCTTGCCAAACCACTGTGGTGAAAGGACACATTTTGATAAGACAAATACATACTATGGCTGATAATTCATTTATTTTCTGGGAACTTTTTCGTAAAGCCTTTAGTTTCAGGGACTGTGGTTAGGCTACATATTTGGTAATCGGTGTGTTCGAAGATGGCTTGAAGACTAGAATACAACAAAGGACTAGAGGGCGAAGAGACTCCTTGTCTGCGATGATACTCGGTTAATAATGTATAAAGTGTGTGCTGACATTACCATGGAAGGCTGTTACATTACATTACAAGGCTGTCTATAACCTAGGACAAGACAATGTTTACCAAACTGATCGTCTAGAGGCTGGTTTCTTAAATTAGCCTAAACCTGGACTAAAAAGCGCGTTCAGTGGAGAATCTCCATTGAGAGTGCCATTTAATCCAGGACTAAGTGTAATCTGTGTCAGGGAAACTGTCCCTTAACGTAATGAATTTAAACAGGCGAGTTGTGAAATAGGACTAATCATTTTTCTAAAGTTTTATGAACCAGAAATATGCATCACTAAAGTAATTCACTGTGTTTTGTAAATTACATTATTTTTGACTTCTGACTAATTTGGGAATAATACTAGTCATTTGTTTTCAAATTGTTCTTAAGACATTATGATGATATGTTAGTGATTTATAAACTGGGTGCCCTGAATGCTGATTGGCTGAAAGCCGTGGTATATCAGACCGTATACCATGGGTATGACAAAACATTAAATTTTTTCTGCTCTAATTGTTGGTAATCAGTTTATAATAGCAATAAGGCACCTCGGGTTTGTGATATATAGCCTATATACCACGGCTACGGGCTGTGTCCTAGCACGTCGTGTTGCGTCGTGCATAAGAACAGCCCTTAGCCGTGGTATATTGGCCATATACCACACCCCCTTGGGTCTTATTGCTTAAATATAACTCCAATAACTTTGTACTGCTGCATTGGGTGCCATCTATTGAGCCCTGTTTATACCTGGTGCTAACATCTGTACGGATCTTGTCCACATTCTCATTGTGCCCACATTTTTAGACAGGTGTAGACTATTAAAAGAACTGATCCTAACGAATTGATTGGATGAAAGGTCAGTAATGAGAATATTAATGCTGGTCCAGGTGGGTGGAGTTTGCACTGGGTGAAAAGTGATGGCATTTGTTTTGAAACTGGACTGTCATGAGCTGGGTTTCCCCATTCAAAGCCTATGGTGAAGTTGGCTCAAAAACAAGTGATGCAGGTCTATCAAGCACGTGGAGTAATGATTTAGGGCTGGATTCAATCTGCATTGCAGAAGTGTCGCAGAATTTCCATCTTATAGCTCAATTGAAATTTTAAAGGTGATATTCCTGCGTTTGCAGAGACGGCAGATTCGGCTCAATCGGAAATGACCTTTTACATTATAACGCCGATCTTCCGCGATATGGATTTAATCCACCCCGTAGGAGTTTTTACATGCAAAAGTGTTGTTCGCTCTTGCTAAATCCCAATTCAACTTTTATAATCTACTGATATAAAGAAATGACTAACTCACTGAACACTTTATTTGGCACAGAAGGTCACAGGTTCTAATCTTGCTGATGTATATTTATTGGAGAACTAAACTAGGGGTATTCTTGGTTTAGGATCAGCAACACTGATGGCTAACAATACATTTGGGTTATGTCCGTTTCAGTAGACAAAGTGTCTTGTAAAATGTAGAGTAATGTATAATTCTGCAAATAAATAATTTTACCACTGGAAGGCAGCATTGTTCCAGAGAAGTTATCTGTATCTCACACAAATGAATCATTCAGAAGTGAATTATACATTGTTGGTCTTGTTGAGTATCTGAAATGTACAAGTGTAATACCAAAGCATAAAAACATTTAAGAAATCTTTAAGGCTTAAGTGTATCATACAAAAGCATTTTCTATGGAGTTGATTTACCACTGCGTACAGTGCATTCGGAAAGTATTCAGACCCCTTGACTTTACCCAAATTTTGTTACGTTCCAGCCTTATTCTAAAATGGATTAAATAAAAATCCTCAATTTCACACAGTGACAAAGCGAAAACAGGGTTTTTAGAAATGTTTGCACAGGACCCCCTAAATATTCAGACCTTTTTGCTATAATACTCAATTGAGCTCCGGTGCATTATGTTTCCATTGATCATCCTTGAGATGTTTCTAGAACGTGATAAATTCAATTGATTGGACATGATTTAGAAAGGCACACCACCGACTATATAAGGTCCCACAGTTGACAGTGCATGTCAAAGCAAAAACTAAGCCATGAGGTCGACGGAATTGTCTGTAGAGCTCTGAGACAGGATTGTGTCGAGGCACAGATCCGAGGAAGGGTGCCAAAACATTTCTGCAGCCATGAAGGTGCCCAAGAACACAGTGGCCTCCGTTCTTAAATGGAAGCAGTTTGGAACCACCAAGACTCTAGGAAGATCCCTACTGTGAAGCATGGTGGTGGTAGCATCATGCTGTGGGGATGTTTTTCAGCGGCAGGGACTGGGAGACAGGGAAAGATGAACGGAGCATGAAGATGAAGTACAGAGATCCTTGATTAAAACCTGCTCCAGAGTGCTCAGGACCTTAGACTAGGCTGACGGTTCTTCCAACAGGACAATGACCCTAAGTACACAGCCAAGACAACGCAGGAGTGGCTTCTGGACAAGTCTCAATGTCCTTGAGTAGCACAGCCAGAGCCCAGACTTGAACTGGATCGAACATCTCTGGAGAGACCTGAAAATAGCTGTGCAGCAGCTCCCCATCCAACCTGACTGAGCTTGTGAGGATCTGCAGAGAAGAATGGAGGAAACTCCCCAAATACAGGTGTGCCAAGCTTGTCGCGTCATACCCAAGAAGACTCGAGGCTGTAATCGCTGCTAAATGTGCTTCGACAAAGTACTGCGTAAATGTTATTTTTTTTTGTTTTTAATACATTTTGCTGAATTTTCTAAACCTGTTTTTGCTTTGTCATTGTGGAGTTTTGTTTTTAGATTGATCAGGGTGGAAAAAAACATTTGAATCAATTTTAAAATTGAATCAATTCCAGGTGTCGGAATACTCTCCAAATGCACTGTATTTGTCACCAGGGCTGGGATTCAATCCGAGGCACGTTGTAGAGTGCTTGACTTTAAAGATAATTTCCTAATGAGATGATATCTGCAACGTTTACTGTGAATGCGATCTTCACGAATGTCGGGAACATTGCCTTTAAAAAGTGAATGGTCAGCAGTGCTCTACAGCGTGCCTGGCCGGGCCCAGGTTTAATATGCTCAACAATGTTCATTACTAATGTCAATTTTATTGTGTCATGAATCTTACCAAAAAGTCCAGTTCGATGGCACTGATGACAGTTTAAGGCCAACGACCCCGGCCGGCTCTAACCAAGTCTTCCATATTTAGATTGCACAGACATAATGGCCTTTTTATATGTTTTGGTAGTTGGGGTACTAGTCTGTTCCACTCCTTATCATGCTAAACTGTTTGGCATATGATACAGAGTATAAGGACTGGAATATTATCGGAAACAAACTTGTACCCAGGCTATCGTTTCAGGCTTTTGGCCTCATATCAACTTTGATATGAGTGCTGTAGCACCCCCTGTTTGTCACAGGATGCCATTGCCCTGGTGAGTCCTGCTCCTGCAGCCTATCCATTCCAGGTCCTGAGCCCACTGGCCTTCTCTGGTCATGCGCACCTTCACCGGGTCAAACCTCCAGTACTGCTGCTCTCGAAAGAAGTAGAGGCGCCCGTCGGGACGGGTCAGCGCACCGTTGGTTCCCTGGGGCACCCCGGTCCAGTCGGCCAGCCGGCGCGGGTAGTAGGGCTCGGATCTCAGTGTGTGCAGGTTGAGCACGGAGTAGCGGGAGCCCTTAAAGAGGACCATGTGTCCCAGGGGGGCGTAGTAGAAGGCACAGTCTGGGTGGCAGGGGAGGCCGGCCTGGCTGCTCCTCCTAGGGAAGCCAGGGTCCAGGGCACTGCCCGAGTAACGCCATATACGCTTACCTGCAGAGGGAGGGTAGGGAGAGACAATTCAGCGCAATCAACACTACTTCCTCACTGAGGTACTTTATCCTGTTTGTGCTTTAGCCAGGTCCTCTGCTGTGTTATTTCAGTGTCATCCAAACCATAGTCAGGGGAGTTGGCTAAAGCACAATTATCTGGGACCAGGTCACTTCACACGATCATTCACTGACTAAAGTGAATTGAAGGAGATTGCTTTACCTTTGAAGAAGTACCACTTGCTGTCCAGTGGGGAGAAGGCCGCGGCCTCGATGGCCAGCGGGAGGTGGCGCCAGCGCTGCTGGAGAGGGAGAGGTGCGCTCACGTTCCCCTGAGCCGACACCATCCAGTACACACTGCCCCGGAACACCAGCACTGTGTGGTTCTGGTCTGAGCACACGAAGACAGACAAGAATACATCAAAATATTATATTTAAGCAATAAGGCCGAGGGGGGGGTGTATGGCCAATATACCACGGCTAAGGGCTGTTCTTCTGCACAATGCAACGCGGAGTGCCTGGATACAGCCCTTAAGCCATGGTATATTGGCCATATACCACAAACCCCCGAGATGCCTTATTGCTATTATAAACTGGTTACCAACAATTAGAGCAGTAAAAATAATTGTTTTGTCAGCCAATCAGCATTCAGGGCTCAAACCACCCAGTTTATAATATCCCAATGAATAACTTATGTGTTTGGGGGGGATTTCAAATGATTGTGAGCACAGTCGTGCCCTACCCATAGTGATGGCATCAAAGACCCCCTGGCAGTAGAGGGGCTGGGTAATTTCAGGATGTCCCTCGGGCTCCTCAGCCAGCTCCCACTCCTGCAGGGCTGAGCTGAATGCCTGGCCTGTTAACCTCATGGGCCGACCTCCCAGAGGCTTTCCTGGGGAGGACAGAGAGAGGGAGACCATCAGTAGCCAACTCATCTGACCAACGGAGGGGTTGGAATGACAACTGTAGACAGAAGGGGGGCTGGGCGGGGATATGTTGGGGGGTGGAGGTCCACTTTGCTTTTCTTTTCCTGTACATACTGAATTTATTATTACTTAAACTCTGTAATATGATCAATACTTTGTAGTTATGTACCTCTTAAAAAATATGTTTTCTTTTCTTCTGAGTGGCAGCCCACAGGTACAAAACAACTAGTATATGTGATATGAAAGTATAGGAATTTAAATATTGTAACCGTTACCCCCCCAATGAAAAAATACTGTGTTTGCTGAAGCACATACAGATCCATGATCAGGCCAGATAAGAGAATGAGACCATATGGAATGGGAGAGTAGATTGTATACAGACTCAAGTTCCAGTAGTTTAAGTGATGGGGTGATAAGCGATGGGCACTATGATGTTGATGTATGAGCGTTCCATTGCGTCCGAGAGAATGTTTAGTCAGCCATCTAAACTAAACTCGTACAAGTGTTACTTCCACAATCTATCAGGTACATGGCCACTGATTATGAACTACCATGTGAATAAAAATGAATGTTAAGACATTGGCTCACAGATTGATTTACTGCTCCAATGGGACAAATGTTGGTTGATACTTGATAAAGGAAGTCTGCATGCCAATGTATTTTTTTCCCTTTAAAAAAATATGAGAAATACAAACCAAAAACAATGACAGTATTTTCTCTAAAACGGACATCATGGGAACAAACAACCCTCCCAAGTGGAAACAAACAGAACAATATTCTCAAATAGTCAATTATATAAACAGTAAAGCTGGCCTTCCCAGGAAACTTGAGTTGCTGTGTACTGGACAAAGGGTTGCAAAGTTACTGGAATCTTCAGTAGTTAAAATCATGACTTTAGTAATGTTTACTTGAATAACAAAATGTATATAGTATAAATTTGTGTGTCCATATTGGCCATGCGTTTGTCCATGATTTTCTAGTAGATAGATCATATGGTTCAAGAGAAAATAGCCTCATTAATGAAAAAATCATCTAATCAACAATGGCATCATTTTCAATTACCTCTGCAACTCATCCAATATTGACTTATTCACAACTGCCACCAGTTTGACACCAAAACATTGACACCAAATACATATTAACATTGTAAAATGTTTTACACTTTTATTTATTTTACTAAGGATATTTCATGCTGAAACCCTCATATAAAACACCAATGGTATTCACTAAGTTGTTGGTTTATTTTTAGGATAATGTTATAGTTTTGCATTCTATTTTTTATTTTAAAATCTTACTTAATTATTTTTATATATTTTACATGTGGTAAGACCAGAGAGGGCCAGAGATGACTACAGACACCTGTGATAATCTGAAGTATCCAAAAGGGCCACTAGATGTCTTTACATTAATGACATAAAATCTTTGAAAGATACGAACATTCTGGTCATTTACTGGTATAAGTCAAGAATGTCATTCTCGTTGAAAAGAATGAAGAAAGACACATGTGGCTACTGCAAACGGATGTCAAACGAAACACAAAGCAGCATCCTATGATAAGGCTCTGGACATCACACACCCATTTTGTTTGCAACAGGCTGAGCAAACATTTGTCTTCGCAGTGATGATATCAGCATCCCTGAGGAGAGGAGGAAAATCTGAAAAGAATGCAACCTGGCAGGAAGAATAAAACAGATTCTTTGCTGAGAGCAGTGCTACTGTGTGTACTCTAAACATACTGTGTACTTGGTTCAGTCTCTACACAGACAATTTAAGAATATATAACAATTACTAGATTACAAACTTGTGTGGCCAAGTCTACTGCAAAATCTCATACACTGTGACGTGACATTATCACTAAGACAAAGGTTTCGTCCCAAATGGCACCCTATTCCCTATATAGTGCACTACTTTTGACCAGAAGCCCTATGCGAGTCCCTTTGGGCCCTGGTCAAAAGTAATGCAGTAAGAAAAAATACGGTTTCTGAAGCAGATGCCGCGGCCGTATACCCCGACCACAATGGTTAGAAATATGTAGGAAGGTTCTTGGTCAGATTCAGTACAGTGAAGTTATTCAGGTCAGACAGACATCTGGTTCCCATCATCACATGGTGTTAACACACACGTATTCTGCCCGCAGGGCACTGCATACCTTAATATCTCAGAAGATACACTGTTTGTTTTCATCCCATTGTTCTGTATGAGTAACCCAATACCACAATCAGCAGTGATAATGCTTAGAGACTTGATATAAAGGGGAGCAGATCTGTATCAATATATGAAATATGCCAAATGTTTTGAACTAAAAAGGAGTAGAATGTACTCAACTGTATGTCTTTTCATTTCAATTGAAAAAACAATTGTTTACAAAGGGGTGGTTGATTCTCCTCCACAAATCAAACAGAGAAAGGCATCTAGAATTGGCATGCATACAAGACTACATTATGTTGGATCCAGGTAGGACCGCTCAATAGCCACGGAGACATTCCTGGATAAATGCCTGCAGGTGGATGGATGGGACTCATCATACAACAGCAGCATCAACCTGTGGAAACCTGTCTTACACATGCCAGGAGGGAGCGAAAACCTCCACGGCAAATTGCTACTCCATTTGTTCTACATAAAAACATGTAGGCTATGCATGCAGACTAGGGCTGAATATTTCCCTGGTATTTTACAAATGTTCCATCCCGAGAATAAATCGCTTTTCTACTGGGTAACCCCAGTATTTCCCAGCTAAAACCGGAAGTGTCATTCAAAAGCATTATAAAGCACAAGTAGGCCTATGTCTGGATTTGATTAGAATATTCAAGCCTGAGGCTACCTGAGCCTGAACCATACATTAAATACATTTTATGAGTCCTACATTGAAGACATTCATCGAGCCCAAGCCCAAAAAAGCCCAAATGATTGTTATCCAATATATATATATGATAGAGGCTACTGCACATTATGCACAACAAAAGCCCATAAATGTAGCTAGTTATATGCACTCTTGGGTAAATAAATGAAACAAGCTCCAGACAGCTAATCTTTTTGAGTGTGAACTGTATTACTACTGTACTGCATTGTCTTACACTGTATTATCTGGCCTGGAATTACGCACATCGTTCAAACCATGATAAAGCAGGGAGAGAACATGCGATTCTGGTGCAGCACATACAGCTAGCGAATTAGATATTCATTTTGAAATTGAATAGGGCCTATTTGTATAATTAGTAAGCTGACGCATATATAAGCATACCTTTCAGAATATTTCTCCTGATGTAATTAGCCTACCTCCTATTTCTCTCTCTATTGTTGCTTCATCCTTTCCTCACTGTCAGCACCTTTGCCAGCGATTACAGCCTCGAGTCTCTTGGGTGTGACGCGACAAGCTTGGCACACCTGTATTTGGGGAGTTTCCCCCCATTCTTTTCTGCAGATCCTATCAAGCTCAATCAGATTGGATGGGGTTTGGACGCTGCACAGCTATTTTCAGATCTCTCCAGAGATGTTTGATCGGATTCAAGTCCGGGCTCTGGCTGGGCTACTCAAGGACATTCAGAGACTTGTCCCGAAGCCACTCCTGCATTGTCTTAGCTGTGTGCTTAGGGTCATTGTCCTGTTGGAAGGTGAACCTTCACCCCAGTCTGAGGTCCTGAGCGCTCTGGAGCAGGTTTTCATCAAGGATCTCTCTGTTCTTTGCTCCGTTCATCTTTCCCTCGATCCTGACAAGTCTCCCAGTCACTGCCGCTGAAAAACATCCCCACAGCATGATGCTTCCACCACCATGCTTCACCGTAGGGATGGTGCAAAGTTTCCTCCAGACGTGACACTTGGCATTCAGGCCAAAGAGTTCAATCTTGGTTTCATCAGATCAGAGAATCTTGTTTCTCATGGTCTGTGTCCTTTAGATGCCTTTTCCTCAGGAGTGTCTTCTGTCTGGCTACTCTACCATAAAGGCCTGTTTTGGTGGTGCTGCAGAGATGGTTGTCCTTCTGGAAGGTTCTCCCATCTCCACTGAGGAACTCTGGAGCTCTGTCAGAGTGACTATTGGGTACTTGGTCACCTCCCTGACCTAGGCCCTTCTCCCCCAATTGCTCAGTTTGACCAGGCGGCCAGCTCTAGGAAGAGTCTTGGTAGTTCCAATCTTCTTCCATTTAAGAATGATGGAGGCCACTGTGTTCTAGGGGACCTATAATGTTGCAGAATTTTTTTTTTTGGTACCCTTCCCCAGATCTGTGCCTCAACACAATCCTGTCTCTGAGCTCTACGGACAATTTCTTCGACCTCATGGCTTGGATTTTTGCTCTGACGTGCAATGTCAACTGTGGGACCTTATATAGACAGGTGTATGCATTTCCAAATCATGGCCAATCAATTCAATTTACCACAGGTGGACTCCAATCAAGTTCTAGAAACATCAATGGAAACAGGAGGCACCTGAGCTCAATTTCGAGTCTCATAGCAAAGGGTCTGAATACTTATGTGAATAAGGTATTTCAGTTTTTTATTTTTAATACATTTGCTAACATTTCTAAAAACCTGTTTTTGTTTTGCCGTTATGGGGTATTGTGTGTAGATTGATGAGGACAGTTTTTAAATGTAATCAATTTTAGAATATGCCTGTAAAAAAGTCAAGGGGTCTGAATAGTTTCCGAATGCACTGTATATATAGGGCTATATATATATATATATCAATCTAGAACAGGTTTATCTACAGTATTTTGGATGCAATTTGAATGGAGTTGGAGTAGAGAAAAGACTGAGTGCTTGCGTGTGCACTGACTTAAAGCAGCGATATTTGAGTGACAGCCTGTTTTAAAACTCTGCAGCTGCATAAAAAAAGAATACATCTTTACAATTAAAAAAATAAGATGACCTCCGAAAGCCAGACGGAGATGGATAAATTAGACCAGACGGAGAGGGATAAATTAGACCAGACGGAGATGGATAAATTAGACCAGACGGAGATGGGTAAATTAGACCAGACGGAGATGGGTAAATTAGACCAGACGGAGATGGATAAATTAGACCAGACGGAGATGGGTAAATTAGACCAGACGGAGATGGGTAAATTAGACCAGACGGAGATGGATAAATTAGACCAGACGGAGATGGGTAAATTAGACCAGACGGAGATGGGTAAATTAGACCAGACGGAGATGGATAAATTAGACCAGACGGAGATGGGTAAATTAGACCAGACGGAGATGGGTAAATTAGACCAGACGGAGGTGGGTAAATTAGACCAGACGGAGGTGGGTAAATTAGACCAGACGGAGATGGGTAAATTAGACCAGACGGAGGTGGGTAAATTAGACCAGACGGAGATAGGATAAATTAGACCAGACGGAGATGGGTAAATTAGACCAGACGGAGATGGGTAAATTAGACCAGACGGAGATGGGTAAATTAGACCAGACGGAGGTGGGTAAATTAGACCAGACGGAGATAGGATAAATTAGACCAGACGGAGATGGGTAAATTAGACCAGACGGAGATGGGTAAATTAGAACAGACGGAGGTGGGTAAATTAGACCAGATGGAGATGGGTAAATTAGACCAGACGGAGATGGGTAAATTAGACCAGATGGAGATGGGTTAATTAGACCAGATGGAGATGGGTAAATTAGACCAGACGGAGATGGGTAAATTAGACCAGACGGAGATGGGTAAATTAGAAGCGCATTCGGTCTTTATATTACTGTAGCATAGACTATTCTGCAGCAAATGTAGGCCTGTCTGTCACAAGAAAAAAAAGTTACCATGATGAGATGATAGGTCTGCATGCGTCGTGAACTGCGCTCCATACTGAGATGGGCTGTCTGTCCCCACCCTGAGCGTTGACGATTCATCATGCAGAGGCCATAGAGAAGCCAGATTTAGACAAAGCATATCATTTAACCATTCAACCCTAATGCAGAGCCCAGTCCGCCATAACAGGAGCTCTGTTCTCCAGTAACACTAACACTGGGACAACCCATCTACCCTCGTGACAGCACTGTCAGGTAAACAGTGTGTGTGGAGGTATAATAAGGTCTTAAGTGCAGTTGAGAGAGAAGATTTACTGTATACTGAACAAAAATATAGACGCAACATGCAACAATTTCAATTTGAGTTACAGTTCATGTGAGGAAATCAGTCAGTTGAAATAAATTCATTAGGCCCTAATCTATGGATTTGACATGACTGGGAATACAGATATGCATCTGGTCACAGATACCTTTAAAAAAAATGGGCCTCACAATAGACCTCAGGATCTCGTCACTGTATTTTTGTGCAATCAAATTTCCATCGTTAAAATGCAATTGTGTTCGTTGTCTGTAGCTTATGCCTGCCCATATCATAACCCCACCGCCACCATGGGGCACTCTGTTCACAATGTTGACTTTAGAAAACCGCTCGCCCACACGACACCATACACGTGGTCTGCAGGTGTGAGGCCGGTTGGATGTACTGACAAATTCTCTAAACGATGTTGGAGGCGGCTTATGGTAGATGAACATGAACATGCAATTCTCTGGCAAAAGCTCTGGTGGACATTCCTGGACATTCTGGACAAGCCTTCAGTCAGCATGCCAACTGCACACTCCCTCAAAACTTGAGACATCTGGCCTCCCGGGTGGCGCAGTGGTCTAGGGCACTGCATCGCTGCGCTAGCTGCGCCACCAGAGACTCCGGGTTCGCGCCCAGGCTCTGTCGCAGCCGGCCGCGACCGGGAGGTCTGTGGGGCGACGCACAATTGGCCTAGCGTCGTCCGGGTTAGGGAGGGTTTGGCCGGTAGGGAAATCCTTGTCTCATCGCGCACCAGCGACTCCTGTGGCGGGCCGGGCGCAGTGCGCGCTAACCAAGGGAGCCGGGTGCACGGTGTTTCCTCCGACACATTGGTGCGGCGGGCTTCCGGGTTGGAGGCGCGCTGTGTTAAGAAGCAGTGCGGCTTGGTTGGGTTGTGTTTCGGAGGGCGCATGGCTTTCGACCTTCATCTCTCCCGAGCCCGTACGGGAGTTGTAGCGATGAGACAAGATAGTAATTACTAGCAATTGGATACCACAAAAATTCTGTGGCATTATGTTACTGTATTTGACAAAACTGCACATTTTCGAGTGCACAAGGTGCACCTGTGTAATGATCATGCTGTTTAATCAGCTTCTTGATATGCCAGACCTGTCAGGTGGATGGATTATCTTGGCAAAGGAGAAATGCTCACTAACAGGAATGTAAAAAAATGTGTGCAAAAAAATTGGGAAATATGCTTTTTGTGCGTATGAAATAATTCTGTAATCTTTTATTCCTGCTAATGAAACATGGGACCAACACTTTACATGTTGCGTTTATATTTTTGTTCAGTATAGTATACAATGAGGTAATTGAGTGATGTCAGTCTGTCTCCCTCTCTTTCTAGGGAGCATTTGGACAGTTCTGCTTGTTTAATGATGCAATTCCTTTCAACACTTTTTGCTTATAAATCTGACTGAGATGGCTGTCGACGCTCCATTTAAACTTACATACAGACAGATGGTTTAATTCACAGACATGCCTTGTAGTGTATACAGTATATGACATCATTGGTTTTAACCTGAATGGAGGACATTGTATATAATTTACCATAGAGCTGCTGCACTGCAGCGATGTCATCCCAGCTGAGGACCAGGGCGCGGCCTAGCTTCCTGTAGTAGGGGGACATGAGGGAGTGGCGCACCGGTGAGTGCTCCAGCCCCAGTGTGTGGCCTATCTCGTGGGCTGTCACCATAAACAGGTTGTGGCCCTTGTGTCCGTACAGCGTCCACCTCTCTGCCATGTCGAAGTGGGCCTCCCCCCGGCAAGGGAAGAAGGCATGTGCTAGAGCTCCCCCTATAGGACAGGAGAGGAGAGGGCGTGTGAGAGGTTTGGACAGGACAGGAACTCCATTGGCCCCTCTCTGGTGCCCAGATTTGGGTGATTAAGCTCTTTCTTTACTTTAAAAGAATAGTAGGGCAAGTTTTTACGGACCATGTGACCTGAAAACTAGCTATGAATTACAGCCCAGGGTCAGGTTACATGGTCAGGAAAAAAGCTCCAGGCCCCTTGTTAATATCCAGTAGGGTGAAGATGTGGGGCCTGACCTGGGCCATCAAAGGCGTTGCTGGCCCCGTCATTGTGCTCGCCCTCGTAGAACGCCAGGCGGATGTCCGTGGGGCCCTCTGGGACCTCCTGGAAGGCCAGGCCTGACACGTTGCTCCACAGCTGAAAGGCGGCGCGCACCGCAAGCCGCACGGGGCCCGGCGCAAGGTGACGTGGCCAGTTCACGATCCTGTAGGTCAGGTGACGCTTGTACCATTTCTCACCTGCAGGGGCAGAGATGACACAGAGAACCATGGGTACATGCCAATGACAAAGAAACAAAAAAAAGGACTGCATGGCACACCACCACATTGCTCATTATAATAAAATAAAATACTTTTCCCACCAAGTAAGTTTAAATGTGATATGACAGTGTTGGTATTTCAACATTTGCAGTAGAATCACATACATTGCAACGTCCTTAAGAGTCTATTGACGCACATGTCAATCTAAGTTAAATAATTTAAAAAATCACCATCAACATACGTCAGTTTAAGCCAGTTGAAGCTTTTTGCACGGGCTGCGTCTCAATCCGCCGCATCCTCCTATGTCGCCTTTCCGCATCTGCGCGGAAGGTGGCCGAGCTACAGTGGTGTTTGTCAGACCTTTGAGACATACGGAAAATCGGTCTTCTCATGAAAACGTCTGCAGCGTCAAAACGGCCTACAAACTCATGAACATGATGGTGTTTCCCATTTTGCTCTACGACCCCCACAAGTGTCATGGGTCTCATCTGAAGGTAACCCATACAATGGAAGTATGGAGGTGGTTTTGTGCCAATACAAATAGGGGGTTCAATGTCCCAAAAAACAAAAATATTTCCTGAGATTTTTTATATCTCCAAAACCTTATTCGTTATGACACATTTATGTCTTTTTTTACCATCTATAAATGTGTTATTCAATGTATTTCTATGGGCAATAGTAGTAAAGTTCCAAACTGCCTCTGGAAGCAATGTCAGCACAAGAACTGTTCGTCGGGAGCTTCATGAAATGGTTTTCCAAGGCCAAGCAGTCGCACACAAGCCTAAGATAACCATGTGCAATGCTAAGCGTCGGCTAGAGTGGTGAAAAGCTCGCCCGCCATTGGACTCTAGAGCAGTGGAAACGCATTCTCTGGAGTGATGAATCACGCTGGCATTCTGACGGACGAATCTGGGTTTGGCGAAAGCCAGGAGAATACTACCAGCCCGAATGAAAAGTGCCAACTGTAAAGTTTGGTGGAGGAGGAATAATGGTCTGGGGCTGTTTTTCGTGTTTCGGGCTAGTTCCCTTCATTCCAGTGAAGGGACATCTTAACGCTACAGCATGCTAGACAATTCTGTGCTTCCAACTTTGTGGCAACAGTTTGGGGAAGGCCCTTTCCTGTTTCAGCATGACAATGCCCCTGTGCACAAAGCAAGGTCCATACAGAAATAATTTGTCAAGATAGGTGTGGAAGAACTTGACTGGTCTGCACAAAGCCCTGACCTCAACCCCATCGGGATGAATTAGAACGCCGACTGCGAGCCAGGCCTAATCACACAACATTTTTTACTTTTAAAAACCTTTATTTAACTACGCAAGTCAGTTAAGAACAATTTCTTATTTACAATGATGGCCTACCCCGGCCAATCCCTAACCCAGACGACGCCTGGGTTAGCCTGGAATCGAACCAGGGTATGTAATGAAGACTCTAGCACTGGGATGCAGTGCCTTAGACCACTGTGCCACTCTGGAGCCCAAATTCACTAATGCCTGTGGCTGAATGGAATTAGAGCATCCAAAACATGCTCAATGGGTGACATGTCTGGTGAGTATGTTTACAGATCCTTGCAACATGGGGCCGTGCATTATCGTGCTGAAACATGAGGTGATGGCGGAGGATGAATGGCATGACAATGGGCCTCAGGATCTCGTCACGGTATCTCTGTGCATTCAAATTGGCATCGATAAAATACAATTATGTTCGTAGTCCGTAGCTTATGACTGCCCATACCATAACCCCACCGCCACCACGGAGCACAAACCGCTCGCCCACACAACGCCACACACGCTGTTTGCCATCTGCCCGATACAGTTGAAACCGGGATTCATAAGTGAAGAGCACACTTCTCCAGCGTGCCAGTGGCCATCGAAGGTGAGCATTAGCCCACTGAAGTCGGTTACAACGCCGTAGTGCAGTCAGGTCAAGACCCTGGTGAGGATGAAGTTGTGCAAAGAATGAGAGAAATAAGCTTTTTGTGCGTATGGAACATTTCTGGGATCTTTAATTTCAGCTCACGGAACATGGGACCAAAACTTCACATGTTGAGTTCATATTTTTGTTTAGTATAGTTGAAAAGTTGCTAATTAACACAATACTAAAGTTGTCTGTGATGAGATTCAAACATGCAACCGTTGAGTTGCTAGACCTTGGTTAGCTAAAAGTGTTAAGGTTAGGGGAAGGGTTAGCTGACATGCTAAGTAGTAAATAGTTGAAAAGTTGCTAATTAGCTAAAATGCTAAAGTTGTCCGTGATGAGATTTGAACACACAACCTTCGGGTTGCTACACCTTGGTTTATACCTTAGGTAACCTTCTGTAATGTACCCATACCAAACGTAATATATAACAATTTGAGTGTCTCGGATTTATGTTTACTATGTTACGTCTAGTCTATGAGACCAGGCTGGTGATTTAGGCATAATTACAGTGCATTCGGAAAATATTCAGGCCCCTTGACTTTTTCCACATTATGTTACGTTACAGCTGTATTCTAAAATGGATTAAATTGTTTCCCCCGCTCATCTATCTACACACAATACCTCAGGATGACAAAGCAAAATCTGTTTTTTAGATATTATAGCAAACGTATAAAATAAAATAAATATCACATTTACATAATGTATTCAGACCCTTTACTCAGTACTTTGTTGAAGCACCTTTGGCAGCATTTACAGCCTAGAGTCTTCTTGGGTATGACGCTACAAGATTGGCACACCTGTATTTGGGGAGTTTCTCCCTGTCTTCTCTGCAGATCCTCTCAAGCTCTGTCAGGTTGGATGTGGAGCAACGCTGCACAGCTATTTTCAGGTCTCTCCAGAGATGTTCGATCGGGTTCAAGTCCGGGCTCTGGCTCTGGCTGGGCCACTCAAGGACATTCAGAGACTTGTCCCGAAGCCACTCCTGCTCTGTCTTTCCTGTGTACTTAGGGTCGTTGTCCTGTTGGAAGGTGAACCTTCACCCAAGTCGGAGGTCCTGAGGCTCTGGAGCAGGTTTTCATCAAGGATCTCTGTACTTTTCTCCGTTTATCTTTCCCTCGATCCTGACTAGTCTCCCTGTCCCTAGCGCTGAAAATAAATCCCCACAGCATGATTCTGCCACCACCATGCTTCACCGTAGGGACGGTGTCAGGTTTCCTCCAGACGTGACGCTTGACATTCAGGCCAGTGTTTTCAATCTTGATTTCATCAGATCAGAGAATCTTGTTACTCATGGTCAGTCTTTAGGTACCTTTTGGCAAACTCCAAGCGAACTGTCATGTGCCTTTTACTGAGGAGTGGCTTCAGTCTGGCCACTCTATCATAAAGGCCTGATTGGTGGAGTGCTGCAGAGATGGGAGAACCTTCCAGAAGGACAACCATCCCCACAGAGGAACTCTGGAGCTCTGTCAGAGTGACCATCGGGAGTGACCATCGACCACCTCCCCCGATTTCTCAGTTTGGCCGGGCAGACAGCTCCAGGAAGAGTCTTGGTGGTTCCAAACTTCTTCCATTGAAGACTGATGGAGGCCACTGTGTTTTAGGGGACTTTCAATGCTGCAGACATTTTTTGGTACCCTTCCCCTGATCTGTGCCTCGACACAATCCTGTGTCAGAGCTCTACAGACAATTCCTTCGACTTCATGGCTTGGTTTTTACTCTGACATGCACTGTCAACTGTGGGACCTCATATAGACATTTATATGCCTTTCCAAATCATGTCCAATCAACTGCATTTACCAAAGGTAGACTCCAATCAAGTTGTAGAAACATGTTAAGGATGATCAATGGAAACAGGATGCACCGGAGCTCAATTTCACGTCTCACAGCAAAGGGTCTGAATACTTATGTAAATACTTTTTTTATTTTTATTTTTATACATTTGCAAAAATAAAATAATTTTTTTTTTCGCTTCGTCATTATGGGGGTATTGTGTGTAGATTGATGAGGGGAAAAAATTTATTGAATAGATTTTAGAATAAGAGTGCTCCCGAGTGGCGCAGTGGTCTAAGACACTGCATCTCAATGCAAGAGGCATCACTGCTGTATGCTTGACTGTATGTCCCAGTCAAGGGTTTTTTGTTGCACCCATTTGTTGGGGGGTAAAGCTAAATGCTTTTTTTCTTTACAAGACTGTAATCGCCTCATGTATACACGAGATTACACAATCTAGAAATCACTAAAGCAAACAACCACACACAGCATGCAAAGCATACAACAACGAGAGGAAAACGTCTTAGCAGGAAACAACCATTACCCAGAGATTAGTGGAACCGGCTGGAGCCTGGACCGTAACAGCCTGGCTGTATCAGCCAGAGATTTTTTTATATTTTTTATTTCACCTTTATTTAACCAGGTAGGCTAGTTGAGAACAAGTTCTCATTTGCAACTGCGACCTGGCCAAGATAAAGCAAAGCAGTTCGACACATACAACAACACAGAGTTACACATGGAATAAACAAACATACAATCAATAATACAGCAGAAAAATCTATGTACAGCATGTACAAATGAGGTAGGATAAGGGAGGTAAGGCAATAAATAACCCATGGTGGCGGTAGTAATTACAATATAGCAATTAAACACTGGAATGGTAGAATGTGCAGAAGATGAATGTGCAAGTAGAGATACTGGGGTGCAAAGAAGCAAGATAAATAAATACAGTATGGGGATGAGGTAGATTGGATGGGCTATTTACAGATGAGCTATGTACAGGTGCAGTGATTTGGTAGCTGCTCTGACAGCTGGTGCTTAAAGCTAGTGAGGGAGCTAAGAGTCTCCAGCTTTAGTGATTTTTGTTAGTGATCGTTCCAGTCATTGGCAGCAGAGAACTGGAAGGTGAGGCGGCCAAAGGAAGGATTCTAGGATTACTTCTGTCATATGATATGACATGACACCACGTTGCCCATATAGTGCACTGCTATCAACCAGAGCCACCTTAATCCATAATGCACTACTTTTGAACAAAGCCACCCTACTCTCCATAAAGTGCACTACTTCTGCAGCCTCGCAAGCCAACTGATCTCATGAGCTTGCATGAATGTCCAGTGTTTCCCCTATATGCACTTTCGTCTACAGCGCACCGCCATTTAAGTGTAGCCACCAAATGTTTTATCAAATTGGGATGGTAAACTTAAACGTCTAAAACTCGTTTGAAGAAATCACAATGGAGCAATATATTTTTAAGTAAGATCATCTTTGAGAACTAACAATCACCCCCCCAAAAATCTAGCCAGTCAGGGAGAATCCAAAATTCCAAAAATGTCATGGCATGGGGCCCCAATTGATTATGTTATAATGTTTGAGTCACTCAGATAGCATAAAACAAGGTATACAAGTCATGGCAAAATGTGTATAATTAATTCGCTTAGAAACAGGCATTTTTCTCTCTGCCCCATGGCAAAATGTGTAGAATGTCAGGAAATTAGCTCTAAAACAGCAATTGTCTTTGCGGCCAAGAGGGCCTCTAAAACTACCATGTAATGTCATGGGGCCCCCATTGATTTTGTTATGTTTGGGTCACTCAGATGGCTTATGCCTTGCTCTTATGCTATGGCAAAATGTATATAATTGAAGGACATTAACTTTTTTAACTGAAAATGTTTTCTCAGCCACATGGCAAAATGTGTAGAATTGTAGAAAATTAGCTTTGAAACGGCTACATTTTGTTCTGCTGCCAAGAGGACCTCTAAAACCGCACCATTGGCAACGCCCACTACCATGCTGCCCCCCCTCATTTCTCTGCCTAGGGGAAACACTGCAGATATCTGCATAGCGAACATTCATGTAAACTCGAGAGATCAGGTGTCTTGCAAGGCTACTACTTTTGACCGGAGCCAACACATTCCCCATATAGTGCTGTGGCCAGAGCCGAAAGGCGTGTCAATTGGGATTAGGCCTGTCAAAGATCAGCCACAGAGGAGATATGTAACTGGGAGGTCTCACCAGACACCAGAGTTGTAGTGAGTGTAGTGCACACTTGAGCCATCTCGATCCTGGACACAGAGATAGAGACGAGGTTTAGATTTAAAAAAATATCTACCCTTTGACTAGATAACCAGCCTCTCACCCACTCCTCCCCATTAGGCTCATATGGCAAAAAATGCAATAGCCAGCCGACAGCGAGCGAGAAACATATTGCGAAGTCAGGCCTTTTCTTGGTAATCTGGACTTTTCGATGATTTAAAAACTACCTAAGACTTTGGTGAATTTGTAATTGTTATCAAGAGTGCGACCTAGCAGGAGCATGCTTTGAATCTGCATCCTTGAAATACGCGTGCGTGGTTTTACGCGCTATTACACACTGAGTCGAGCTAAATTACATAAGGATGGACAACATTCGTGGCAGCCATAATATAATGAGAGAAAATACATGTCAGTGGAGGCTGGTGGGAGGAGCTATAGGATAATGGACTCATTATAATGGCTGGAATAAAATGGAGTCAAAAGTGGTTTCAATATGTTTGATACTGTTCCGTTTATTCCTTTCCAGCCATTAAAGTGAGTCTGTCCTCCTATAGCTCCCCCCACCAGACTCCACTGAAGTGTGTGGCTATTACAAATCTGAATATTACGCACCATATTCTAGAACTATTGTGCATTACGAGTCATTATGGCGCAGCTGTCACAAAACGTCAAAGAGTCATGCATTGATTTCGTCAGTTGCGTTCAACTTTGAGCATTACTTGCATCTTACCAGTGTGTTTTACTTCATCCTTTCCTTATCCGTGTCTTCTCGTGATATTGAAAAGTAATTAGCTAGTCTACTTGTTTCTTTTAAAGTGATTATTATTGAACAATTGTCTTTTTCTTTTGTAATCAAAAGGGATCTGCATCCATACATTCAGCCTGTCATGGATAGAAGCGTGGATGCCCATGTGCAGACGATAGCGGGCCTGTGGCGAACTCTCCTGAGGCCTTCCTGGTGAAGATGCAAAAGCTCCGCTGAGAGCTTGGTGAGTTGACTGCATTAATGCAGCCTGTCCTGGATTAAAGTAGCGATGCTATGGACGTTTCACCACAGCGCCCCCCCCACACCTGGAACTCTCCTGTTAGGAACTTTCCTGCTCCAACAAGAGGTAGCTAACTTGATTACATTAATTGAACCTGTCCTGCTGTATCATTTTACATTTGAGTCATTTAGCAGACACTCTTATCCAGAGCAACTTACGGTTGATCAACTTTCTCGTTATCTATCTCAGAATGGTCTCAGAATGGTCACCAGTCAGTGTTCAAGACGGGTCACTCAACTGAGATTGCTCTTCTGTGTCAGAGGCTCTCTTCACTGCCAAAGCTGACTCTCTCTCCTCTGTTCTCATCTTCCTAGATCTATCCACTGCCTTCGACACCACGAACCATCATGTCCTCTTCACCCTCTCAGGGCTGGGCGTTTCAGGCTATGCAAACTCTTGGATTGCATCCTACCTGCAAGGATCTGTGTCCGCACCATGTACTCTTACTACTGATTTCCTTGTCCCATCGTGCTCTAGCGACTACATGTGGCGGGGCAGGCGCCTGCAAGCTGACTTCGGTCACCAGTTGTACAGTGTTTTCTCCGACACATTAGTGCGGCTGAATTCCCGGGTTAAGCGAGCAGTGTGTCAAGAAGCAGTGCGGATTGGCAGGGTCGTGGTTCAGAGGACACATGGTTCTCAACCGTCGCCTCTATCAAGTCCGTTCAAGAGTTGCAATGATGGGACAAGACTGGATCTACCAATTGGATGTCAGGAAATTTGGAAGTAAAAGGGTAAAAAAAGTTTTTTAAAGAGGCAAGGAGGGGAAAGAGAAAGTTGGAAAGAAATGAATCGAATGCAGACGTCGAGAGGTTGAAGTAGCCAAGTACAAAGAACGGTGAGCCAGGAGTCAGGACATTCGCTTATCAAGTTGTCAAGCTCATTGAGGAGCTCTCCAAGGGCACCTGATAGGTGATAGATGACAATAATGTTAAGCTTGAGTGGAAATTAGTAGACCTGTGCCATCACCGCAATGGCCAGATGCTCTTGGACAATGAGAGAAAACATAGTCAGATGAAGAAAGAGAAGCTGGAGTAGCAGTGTTCTCTGGTGTGATCCATGTCTCCGGCAGGGCCAACAAGTCAAGGGACTGAAGGGCAGCATAGGCTGAGATGAACTTCGCGTTCTTGACCACAGATCGGTTATTCCAAACCCTTCCAGAGACCCGGAATTCCACATGGGTTGTGCGCGCAGGGTACACTAAATTAGAAGGGTTGCAGCCAATCAGTGGGGAGCGTCTGTAAAGCCTACAGAGGCGCAAACAGGTATAGAAAACAGACATATAGTTGACAAAGTTACAAAAGAGCAACATGAGATAATCTGTAAATAACTAGGTAAGATACTCAAGTGAGATAATGGTGTGGAGTCTTCCTCTCTTTCCTTCCTTGAACAACTCGGGAGAACCGTCTTACAGCTGCCATTGAGGAACCACGGGAGACTGAAGAACTAACACTAATTGCCTAGCAGAGGTGGAGAGCACGCATCCCTGTACTAATTGCTGATTGCCAAGAGAGGTGAAACCACTCCCCCTCCAATACAGCCACTGATTATCAAAAGAAGTCAGAAATTGCCCTGCCCCTTATCCTGGTTGATGCAAATTATGAGCAGTCAGCAGTTCACACACCAAGTAGGCCACTGGGAAGACAGGTAGCACTTAAAGTAGATGGCCCTAGCTATAAAAAAAGACAGTACTAGACCACAACAGATAAAGACAAAAAATATATACTTATAAATATATACTTATTGGAGATATCAGGAGTCCTCTAGCTATAGATTGAAGCCAAGTGGACACTTCACCACAGATATGGACATGGCCCCTCTCCCCTGAAGCCTTCCGAACACAGATGCAGCTGCTCCGCCAAGAGGTTGTGGAGCTTAGTGCTTCTATCAGCCAAGTTCTGGATGAACCCGAGACAACCTCCTTGGACACACCGACACCACCTCTTCCTAAAGCCGCCTGGGCCTCCAAGGGTGAGCCTCGGAGGGCCCTGAGCCGGTCCTCCATCTCCAATGTTATGGGCAAGTCATGGCTGTTCTCCATCTACCCTCACGGTGACCTCATTGGCCAACCAGTTCCTGAGGAGAAGCCTGTGGTTATGGCTGACAAGGCTTACTCAATGCCCAAGAATGTGTCTTTCTGGAGGACGATGACATGTTGTTTTGGGAAGAAGGAGAAGACTGGATCCACTAAGAACATCAAGGTCAAGAAGAAGACCAAGATGGAAAAGGTAAGATGATCAATGGCTCATCAGTCATAAATAAATATAGCCATATGTCATTATCTGCCAGTGTACCATGACCTCTCCTCTAAAGTCTTATCTCTGTTTTCTGCTTACAGGACACTGCCATGACCAGGGGATATTGCTCCACGTATTTCAACCTCTTAAAACTGCTCACAAAGTAATATGACGAACGGGTGAAGAAGTGAACTAGGAGTTTTATCGAATCGTTTTTTTCATATAGCCTTTATTTAACCAGGATAAACCTCGGTCAAGGGAGATCTGACAAGATTCAGCAGGAAAAAACCTGGTTGCCTGATCCAAAGACAAACATCCCCTATCCATAAGGATATCCAGAATGGGAGCGATCATAACATGTTTATCATGGCTAGGGTGGTTAATGTTGTTAATTAGGTTTTCAATCAACTTTTCTAAATGAGCCTCTGCGTGTCTTTCATGTTATGATAACTTTGGGGTTTTGCCATTAGAAAAAAAGTCTGAACATCATACCCATTGTGGTGATCTGCAAAAAAAAATTAAATGTAAAGCTCCTTTTAAACACTATCATTCAGTAACCTATGTTGATATGGGTTGTGAAGTCTTGTCAATCAAAGAGAAGATGGTCGATAAAATATTAGACTGCCCACCACCACACTATCGCAAAAGGCAGTATAACTAAAACAGTACAAATGCAGGGTCAAGTTAAGTGTAATCAGGCAAATGGTCTCGGTGGACTCATCCAGAGGAGATCAAAGACCATTTTACATGCAGTTACGTCCACGCTGACATTTGCACAGTGGGCAGTGGCCTTGAGCCATTGCCTTGATTCCAGCACTCATAGACCTCTGCTGAGTAAGACGGTCCCACCGGAGACCAACAACGGCAGGAAGTTATACTGAAGACATTCCTTGACTTCCCTTATGGAAGTAATTAGAATTATGGCCTGTAAAGTAGTGTTGGTGGGGGTGGGGGGGGGGGGGGGGTGGGGGGGGGGAGAAATCCCCATCTCTCTAGGAAGTGACCAAGATCATCTGATAGCGATGGTTGTTAGTAGAAGAGAACAGTGGTGGTGGTGGGAGTTGGGTCTTTCTTGTACAAGAGAGCATGTTTGAGGCAAACACAGACTTGGCTCTATCCTATCACTGGTCTGTCTGAGAGATGTAAGGGGCCAGTATCCTCAGAGGGAGACTTCCTAGAGAGCCACAGCACTGAGCCAGTGCAGCATCTATTGTACGTTAGCATCATAACGTACAGTCATATCAAATAATCACAGTAATATATGGCTTAAAAGATTTGATACCCATTCACACCTCAAACCAGCGAGAAAGCATGTGGTCAGTCAGGGCTGTGGTTCCAAAAAGGCACACACCTCTCACAAACACGGAGCATTCACAACCTGCACTGCTTATCTTGAACAAGGGTGATGGAATGTAGCCTCTGTAAATATCAGTGGGAACCTGCGTCAGATTCCCACAGCTAGTCTTCCAGGATAAGAGCTACAGTACGTCTGCTTGTTATTCCCGGGAGGCACGATAGTAGCACCTCCTTTCCTCTGCGAAAAAACAGTGGCAAATGAAAACAATCTGATCCAAGTCATTTATCGGTTTTATGTCATCAAAACCACATACAGTGAGCTCCAAAAGTATTGGGACAGTGACACATTTTTCAATGTTTTGGCTCTGTACTCCAGCACTGAATTTGAAATTATACAATGACTGTGAACCATATCGGATGAACCGTTCAGAAATTACAACAATTTTGTACTTAGTCCCCCCCCCAATTTTAGGGGACCAAAAGTATTGGAACAAATTTTTATTGTATTTAATCTTTATTTAACTAGGCAAGTCAGTTAAGAACAAATTCTTATTTACAATGACGGACTACCCCGGCCCGAGCCTAACCCGGACGACGCTGGGCCAATTGTACGCCGCCCTATGGGACTCCCAATCACGGCCGGTTGTGATACAGCCTGGAATCGAACCAGGGTCTGTAATGACACTTCTAGCACCTTAAACCGCTGCGCCACTCAGGAGCCCAAATTCACTTATGTGTATTAAAGTAGTAAAAAGTATTTGGTCCCATATTCATTGCACGCAATGACTACATCAAGCTTGTGACTACAAATTTGTTTGATGCATTTGCTGTTTGTTTTGGTTGTGTTTCAGATTATTTTGTGCCCAATAGAAATAATTGGTAAATATTGTATTGTCATTTTGGAGTCACTTTTATTGTAAATAAGAATATAATATGTTTCTAAACACTTCTACATTAATGTGGATGCTGCCATGATCACAGATAATCCTGAATGAACCGTGAACAATGAATGAGAAAGTTAGGCTCCAAATATCATACCACCCAAAAATTGCAAACCTCCCCTGTTATTGTAATGATTCGAGTTCAGCATGTCTTGGGGGTATGATATTTGTGCGTCTGTAACTTTCTCACTCATCATTATTCACGATTCATACACGATTATCCGTAATCATGGTATCATCCACATTAATTTAGAAGTGCTCATTATATTATATGAAAAGGGAAAAGTCTGGTTGAAACATCAGGGACGTGTTCGTGTTCAAAAATGTGTGTTTATTTTTGGAGTCCAGATAGTCCCTCTCCTTATCAGTTTGTTTTTCTTCTGTTTTGGTGCTCAATGAACACGACCCTGGTCTTGCCTGAGGTACACCCGACACCTGTTGTAGTCGTAGCTTTCACATGGAGGTGAAACAACATCCGCCATTACCATTCTTGTTTCGCTTAATAACACTCCTGCTCGTCATATGAGTAATTTCTCTGAAACGGCGATGACAAAGACAGCGGCTCGTCTCAGGTCTCAAAACAACAGAGATGTGTTATTTACCCAGCTAGCGAACAGAGGACAGGCCTCATCAGGTACTGACTTGGAAGTGGGAGAGACCGTCCGACGCCACAACATTCCCAGAGTATTAGCCAATCCCCTGCGAAACAGAGAGGAATGCCGAGTGTTCACAGTTCAGGCTACGAGCAGGAACAACGGGAGGGATGGCTGCCTCCTCCTCATGGTCACTGACACGGCTGTTAAAGTGATTGTTTTTCCTCTCATGTAGTGAGAGACCAGATATTCGTCTAACATAAACAGTAGACACAAGCAGAGGATCTGTGCAGGGTCAAAACATCTTAAGAGACCCAAGTATAACAGTCAACCACCACATGCATTGGGAGTCACACTGGTGTTGGTGTCAAACTGTGGCAGTGTTTCAACTGTCAATCATACTTCCTCGGAGGAAAAAAAGAGGTAACCTTCCTGCTTTGACTGAAACGGTATGCTTATGTATAACCAAAATCCAGAATATATGTTCTGATCCAGTGGGGAATTTATGGTCCAATTCATCTGCAGTGAATATGCTAATGAGACTCCATAGAATGCAGTGTAATTCGCTAGGTACAGGTAGAGTTGAGTAGATAACCACTAGTGCCCCTGCAGCAGAGGGGTCGTTCGGGCCAAAGAGTGGGACATCAGACGCTCTTCTAAGCCTTAACTACAGGCCCTCAGTGCTATTAGTCATGGGCTTCACGACAGGAGACCCACCCAGACCACGGTGTGCACACTTTCTGAGCTCTGGAGCGACCACAGCCACAGACTCAACAAGCATATCAAAATAAAATCACACGCCGAATACAACAGGTGTAGACTTTACCGTGAAATGCTTACGTACGAGCCCTTTCCCAACAATGCAGAGTAAGAAAATTTGCCAATTAAAAATAGAAAACAGTAACACAATAAATTAACAATAACGAGGCTATACATAAAGAGTGCCAGTACCGAGTCAATGTGCAGGGGTACGAGGTACTGTAGTTGAGGTAATATGTACATGTAGGGAGGGGTAAAAGTGGCTAGGCAATCAGGATAGATAATAAAATGAGTAGCAGCGTATGTGAAGCGTGTGAAAGTGTGTGTGTGGCATCAATATGCATGTGTGTGTGTGTGTGTGTGTGTGTTGGAGTGTCCAGTGTGCATTGAGTTAGTGCAAGAGTCAGTGCAAAAAAGGGTCAATGTAAATATTCAGGTTAGCCATTTGATTAACTGTTCAGCAGTCTTATGGCTTGGGGGTAGAAGCTGTTCAGGAGCCTTTTGGTCCCCAGACTTGGCGCTCCGGTACCGCTTGACCTGCTGTAGCAGAGTGAACAGTAAATGGCTTTGATGGCTGGGGTCTTTGACAATTTTCCGGGTCTTCCTCTGACACTGCCTGGTATGGTGGTCCTGGATGGCAGGGAGCTCTGCCCCAGTGATGTACTGATGTACTGTCCACAACACCCTCTGTAGCGCCTTGCGATCGAGAGCGGTGGGGTTGCCATACCAAGCGGTGACGCAGCCAGTCAATATGCTCTCAATGGTGCAGCTGTAGAACTTTTTGAGGATCTGAGGAACCATGTCAAATATTTTCAACCTCCTGAGGGGGAAGAGGCTTTGTCGTGCATTCTTCACAACTGTGCTGGTTTGAGAGGACCTTGTTAAGTGCTTAGTAATGTGGACACCGAGTAAGTTGAAGCTTTCGACCTGCTCCACTACAGCCTTGTCAATGTGGATGGGGGCAGGCTCGCCCCTCCATTTCCTGTAGTCCCCGATCAGTTCCTTTGTCTTGCGGATGTTGAAAGAGAGGTTGTTATCCTGGATTCACACTGCCAGGTCTCTGACCTCCTCCCTGTAGGCTGTCTCATTGTCATCTGCAATCAGTCCTGCCACAGTCATGTCGTCAGCAAACTTGGTGATGGTGTTAGAGTTGTGCGTGGCCACACAGTCATGGGTGAACAGGGAGTACAGAAGGGGACTAAGCACACAACCCTGAGGGGCATGTTGAGTGTCAGTGTGGCAGATGTTGTTACCTACCCTCACCACCTGGGGGCGGCCCATCAGAAAGTTTAGGATCCAGTTGCAGAGGAAGGTGTTCAGTCCAAGGATACCGAGATTGGTGATGAGCGTGGAAGGAACTATGGTGGTGAACGCTGACCTGTTGTCAATGAACAGCATTCTCACATATGTATTCCTCTTGTCCAGTTGGGAGAGAGCAGTGTGTAGTGCAATAGAGATTGTGTCATCTGTGGATCTGTTGGGGAGGTTTGCGATTGTTGATGTGTGCCATGACCAGCCTTTCAATGCATTTCATGGTTACAGATGTAAATGCTATGGCACGATAGTCATTTAAGCAGATTACCTTTGGGATTACAGACCGAGATGTTGAAAATGTAAAGACAGTTTCCAGCTGGTCTGTGCATGCGCTGAGAACACGGCCTGGTATTCCATCTGACCCAACGGCCTTGTGAGTGTTTACCTGTTTAAAATTCTTACTCACATCGGCCACGGAGAGCGAGAACACACAATTGTCCTGGACAGCAGGGGCTCTCATGCCTGGCTCAGTGTTGTTTGCCTCGAAGCGAGCATAGAAGGCATTCAGCTCGTCTGGGAGGTTTGTGCTGGGGAGGTTTGTGTCACTGGAAAACCCACGGTTGTGCAAATATACAGAGCTCAACAACATGAAACAAAAGCAATTGTTACCTTGGCGCGCCACTGACTACCTGCTTAGGGCACACACGCACGCACACACACACACCTTTGAGTGTATTCCCTCACCTGGTTGAGCATAGCGTTTCCCGCGGGTTTGTGACCCATTGGACGCCATCTTGCCTGTGAAGACTGCATAGACTCTCTGGGCCCAGACCTGATGGCTGCCCTCATCCTTTACCCCACAGCGCGGTGTGCCCATCTGCTTCAGGGTGGCACCATCCAGCTGTCCTGTGACGGGCAGGTGGGACAGCCACTGAAACTCCCTGTGAGAGAGGAGGTGGTGAAAAAATTAATACAGATTAGCATACCAATAAACAATACATGAAACAAACTCTGTCTTGGTCACAATGAGGAATACATTTTGATGTCATAATTTCAGTGTCATTGTCCCTGCTGTATTTAACTCACGCAAAGAGACAATCATGTTCTCAAACCTCATTACTCAAAGAGTATATCTAATGATTATATTATACACTCATTGCTGGGACAGACCAGATACAACTTCAATAAGCACTGAGGTGTGAAGTGAAAGGTGTCGAGCCCTTTGGACACAACAATTGGCAGGAGAAATAAAAGCTTTTCCCAAGTGGGTGTGACACCTACTCCCGTTGCCTGTGTCACTGCTGCTTGGATTCCACCTGGCAATCTGTTCACTGTCTTCCCTGGCCTGTCTCCCCCTGTCTGGTACAGTTACCCCCACCACACTCCCCCCTCTCTCCCGAGCTGCACACACGCACTGTTGGGGCGAGTGACTCTAAACTTACAATGGCTAGCCCTAAGTTGTTATATATTCGATTTTTTTATTGTGTATTTTGCTATTTGCCTCATGACTCCTGCATGTTTTGTTGACTACGAACTTTCTTTACCCAACCGTGGGACAGACTATGTTTGTTCCCACACTCGGGACTCTGACTCTCTATCGGTTACACAGACTTTTGGCCTCCCATCCTATTCTAACCACCTCTCACCGGCTTTGTATTCATGTTACCTGATGAAATTGCTATACAATATGATCTTGTTGCCATCTGATGCACATTCAGATGTGACAAATCAGCACTGCAGAGCTCTCCCTGTACTATGCCGTGCCTTGATTGTATTACTGCTGATGATATCTGGAAATGTGAATGTACACTCTTGGCCCATCTACTGTTGCTGGCCCCAATTCTGACTTGTGCTCTGATATCTGCTTCACTAATTTCTGCTCTTGTAAAAGCCTGGGTTTTCTGCACGTTAACACTAGAAGCTCATTACCTAAAATGGATCAATTGAAAGTGTGGGTTCACAGCTCCAATCCAGATGTGTTGGTCATTACTGAGACGTGGTTAAGGAAGAGTGTTTTGAATACTGATGTTAACCTTTCTGGTTATAACCTTTTTCGGCAAGACAGATCTTCCAAAGGTGGAGGAGTGGCAATCTTAACCATGGATTACCTTCAGTGCTCGGTTGTCTCCACCAAGTCTGTCCCCAAACAATTTGATTTGTTGGTTTTAAGCATTAAACTTTCAAATAGCTCTTTGCTGACTGTTGCTGGGTGCTATCGTCCTCCATCAGCACCGGCCTGTACCCTACCTGCCTTAAGCTCTCTCCTGGCCCCTTACACTAAGTCTGAATTTGTCCTGCTAGGTGACCTAAACTGGGATATGCTTAAACCGCCTTACCTCACAAATAATCCTGATAGGTATCAGTCTGGTGTTTTCTGTAATGACCTTAGTGATCACTGTTTTACAGCCTGTGTTCATAATGGCTGCTCAGTGAAACGACCTGCCCTGATTTATTATAGACGCTTGCTAAAAACTTTAATGAGCAAGCCTTCCTTCATGAACTGGCTTCTGTAAAATGGTATAGAATCAGCTTGATCCCCTCTGTCGAAGACGCTTGGACCTTCTTTTTTTATATTTTCAGTGATATTGTTAACAAACACGCCCCCATAAAGAAAATGAGAATTAAAAACAGGTTCAGCCCCTGGTTCGACCGTGATCTTGCAGAGTTACTCCACCTCAAGAATTGCATTTGTGAAAGGCTCGGGCACACGCATACTCAGGCTGACTGTCTCACGTTCAGGCAAATGAGAAATAAGTGCACTCAGGCTATCCGGAAGGCCAAAGTTAGTTAGTTTAAGCAGCAGTTCTCTCTCTGTGGGTCTAACCCCAAGAAGTTCTGGAAAACAGTTAAAGACCTGGAGAATAAACCCTCCTCCTCACAGCTGCCCATGTCCCTTAACGTTGATGATGTGTTTGTTACTAACAAGAAGCACATGGCTGAGCTCTTTAATCACCACTTCATTAAGTCAGGATTCCTATTTGACTCAGCCATGACTCCTTGCCCGTCCAACATTTCCTAATCTCCCAACCATTCTAATGTGACAATCCACAATCCTTGTCCCTCTTTTTCCCCTGCCCCGCTACAAAGTTTCTCCCTGCAGGCAGTCACTGAGTCCGAGGTGCTAAAGGAGCTCCTGAAACTTGACCCCAAAAAAACATCTGGGTCAGATGGTTTAGACCCTTTCTTCTTCAAGGTTGCTGCCCCTATCATCGCCAATCCTGTCTCTCCTTTCTGGGGAGGTTCCCATTGCTTGGAAGGCATCCACGGTTCGTCCTTCAGTGGCACCCCAAGCTCTTCTCAATTTATCAACAACTTAGCTCAGGCAGTAGGAAGCTCTCTCATCCATTTATATGCAGATGATACGTTCTTATACTCAGCTGGCCGCTCTGGATTTTGTGTGAAATGCTCTACAACAAAGCTTTCTTAGTGTCCAACAAGCTTTCTCTACCCTTAACCTTAACCTTGTTCTGAACAGCTCCAAAACAAAGGTCATGTGGTTTGGTAAGAAGAATGCCCCTCTCTCCACAGGTGTGATTACTACCTCTGAGGGTTTAGAGCTTGAGGTAGTCACCTCATACAAGTACTTGGGAGTATGGCTAGACGGTACACTGTCCTTCTCTCAGCACATATCAAAGCTGCAGGCTAAAGTTAAATCTACACTTGGTTTCCTCTATCGTAATGGCTCCTCTTTCACCCCAGCTGCCAAACTAACCCTGATTCAGATGACCATCCTACCCATGCTAGACTACGGAGACGTAATTTATAGATTGTCAGGTAAGGGTGCTCTTGAGCGGCTAGATGTTCTTTACCATTCGGCCATCAGATTTGCCACCAATGCTCCTTATAGGACACATCACTGCACTCTATACTCCTCTGTAAACTGGTCATCTCTGTATACCTGTCACAAGACCCACTGGTTGATGCTAATTTATAAAACCCTCCTAGGCCTCACTCCCTCCTTATCTGAGATATCTACTGCAGCCCTCATCCTCCACATACAACACTCCTTCTGCCAGTCACATTCTGTTAAAGGTCCCCAAAGCACACACATCCCTGGGTCACTCCTCTTTTCAGTTCACTGCAGCTAGCGACTGTAACGACCTGAGTTTTATCTCAATCTCTTCATTCAAAGACTCAATCATGGACACACTTACTGACAGTTGTGGCTGCTTTGTGTGATGTATTTTTGTTTCTACCTTCTTGCCCTTTGTGCTGTTGTCTGTGCACAATAATGTTTGTACCATGTTTTGTGCTGCTACCATGTTGTTGTCATGTTGTGTAGCTACCATGCTGTGTTGTCATGTGTTGCTGCCTTGCTATGTTGTTGTCTTAGGTCTCTCTTTATGTAGTGTTGTCTCTCTTGTCGTGATGCGTATTTTGTTCTATATTTAAAAAAAAATGTGGTAGGCCATCATTGTAAATAAGAATTTGTTCTTAACTGACTTGCCTTGTTAAATAAAAATAAAATAAAATCAATACCCTATAATGACAAAGGGAATACCCAATGAGTCAATACATTGTAGAAGCACCTTTGGCGGCGATTACAGCCTTGAGTCGTTGGGATCAATGTCCTGTTGGAACGTAAATCTTTTCCCCATTCTAAGGTTGTTTGCACTCTGAAGCAGGTTCTCATCAAAGATTTGCCTGTATTTGGCTGGCTTCATTGTTACCTCTATCCTTACCACATGGGGGAAAGGCGCTGTGCTGTGAGGTGTTGCTTTATTTGTTTACTGTTCACTTGCACTATATAAGACGGAAAGGAGTTCCAAACTCATGGCTCTGTACAATACTGTAGGTTTCCTTGAATTTGTTCTTGACCTGGGGCCTGTGAAAAGACCCCTGGTTGCATGTCTGGTGGGGTAAGTGTGTTAAAAAAAAATTATTCACCTGTTTTTAACCAGGTAGGCCAGTTGAGAACAAGTTCTCATTTACAAATGCGACCTGGCCAAGATAAAGCAAAGCAGTGCGGCACAAACAACACAGAGTTACACATGGGATAAACAATAACACAATAGAAAAGTCTATATACAGTGTGTGCAAATGAGGTAAGATTAGGGAGGTAAGGCAATAAATAGGCCATAGTGGCAAAATAATTACAATTTAGCATTAACACTGGAGTGATAGATGTGCAGAAGATGAATGTGCAAGTTGAGATACTGGGGTGCAAAGGAGCAAAAAAATAAATAACAATATGGGGATGAGGTAGTTGGGTGGGCTATTTACAGACGGGCGGGCTATTTACAGACGGGCTGTTTACAGGTGCAATGATCCAGCTCTGACAGCTGATGCTTAAAGTTAGTGAGGGAGATATAAGTCTCCAGCTTCAGTGGTTTTAGCAATTCATTCCAACCATTGGCAGCAGAGAACTGGAAGGAAAGGCGGCCAAAGGAGGAGTTGGCTTTGGGGATGACCAGTGAAATATATCTGCTGGAGCGTGTGCTATGGTTGGGTGCTGCTATGGTGACCAGTGAGCTGAAATAGGGCGGGGCTTTACCTAGCAAAGACTTATAGATGACCTGGAGCCAGTGGGTTTGGCGACGAATATGAAGCGAGGGCCAGCCAACGAGAGCATACAGGTCGCAGTGGTAAGTCGTATATGGGGCTTTGGTGACAAAACGGATGGCACTGTTGATAGACTGCATTCAATTTGCTGAGTAGAGTGTTGGAGGCTATTTATGACATCGCCGAAGTCAAGGATCAGTAGGATAGTCAGTTTTACGAGGGTATGTTTGGCAGCATGAGTGAAGGATGCTTTGTTGCGAAATAGGAAGCCGATTCTAGACTTAATTTTGGATTGGAGATGCTTAATGTGAGTCTGGCAGGAGAGTTTACAGTCTAACCAGACACCTAGGTATTTGTAGTTGTCCACATATTCTAAGTCAGAACCGTCCAGAGTAGTGACGCTAGACTGGCGGGCGGGTGCGGGCAGCGGTCGGTTGAAGAGCATGCATTTAGTTTTACTTGCATTTAAGAGCAGTTGGAGGCCACGGAAGGAGTGTTGTATGGCATTGAAGCTTGTCTGGAGGTTTGTTAACACAGTGTCCAACGAAGGGCCAGTATACAGAATGGTGTCGTCTGCGTAGAGGTGGATCAGAGAATCACGAGCAGCAAGAGCGACATCATTGATGTATACTGAGAAAAGAGTCGGCCCAAGAATTGAACCCTGTGGCACCTCCATAGAGACTGCCTGAGGTCCGGACAACAGGCCCTCCGATTTGACACACTGAACTCTATCTGAGAAGTAGTTGGTGAACCACGAGAGGCAGTCATTTGAGAAACCAAGGCTGTTGAGTCTGCCGATAAGAATGCTTTGATTGACAGAGTCGAAAGCCTTGGCCAGGTCAATGACTGCACAGTATTGTCTTTTATCGATGGCGGTTATGATATCGTTTAGGACCTTGAGCGTGGCTGAGGTGCACCCATGACCAGCTCGGAAACCAGATTGCATAGCGGAGAAGGTACAGTGGGATTTGAAATGGTCGGTGATCTGTTTGTTTAACTTGTATTTCGAAGACTTTAGAAAGGCAGAGTAGGATAGATATAGGTCTGTAACAGTTTGGGTCTAGAGTGTCTCGCCCATCGGCAGCTTTCCAGTCTTTTGGGATCTCAGACGATACGAAAGAGAGTTTGAACAGGCTAGTAATAGGGGTTGCAACAATTGCGGCAGATCATTTTAGAAACAGAGGGTCCAGATTGTCTAGCCCAGCTGATTTGTAGGGATCCAGATTTTGCCGCTCTTTCAGAACATCAGCTATCTGGATTTGGGTGAAAGAGAAATGGGGGAGTCTTTGGCAAGTTGCTGTGGGGGGTGCAGAGCTGTTGGCCGGGGTAGGTGTAGCCAGGTGGAAAGCATGGCAAGCTGTAGAGAAATGCTTATTGAAATTCTCGATTATCGTAGATTTATCGGTGGTGACAGTGTATCCTAGCCTCAGAAAGGACTTTACAGTGTCCCAGAACTTTTTCGAGTTTGTGCTACAGGATGCAAATTTCTGTTTGAAAAAGCTAGACTTTGCTTTCCTAACTGCCTGTGTATATTGGTTCCGAACTTCCCTGAAAAGTTGCATATCGCGGGGGCTATTCGATGCTAATGCAGTAAGCCACAGGATGTTTTTGTGCTGGTCAAGGGCAGTCAAGTCTGGAGTGAAGTTTTTAGTTCTACATTTATTGAATGGGGCATGCTTATTTAAGATAGTGAGGAAAGCACTTTTAAAGAATAACCAGGCATCCTCTACTGACGGAATGAGGTCAATATCCTTCCAGGATACCCGGGCCAGGTCAATTAGAAATACCTGCTTGCTGAAGTGTTTTAGGGAGCGTTTGACAGTGATGAGGGGTGGTTGTTTGAAAAATAGAAAAGAGTAGAGGGCCTAGAGAGCTGTCCTGTGGTACACCACACTTCACATGTTTGACATTAGAGAAGCTTCCATTAAAGAAAATCCTCTGAGTTCTGTTAGATAGATGGCTCTGAATCTACGATATGGCAGAGTTTGAAAAGCCATAACAAATAAGTTTTCTAATAAGAGGTTATGGTCAATAATATCAAAGGCTGCACTGAAATCTAACAGTACAGCTCCCACAATCTTCTTATTATCAATTTCTTTCAACCAATCATCGGCCATTTGTGTCAGTGCAGTACATGTTGAGTGCCCTTCTCTATAAGCATGCTGAAAGTCTGTTGTTAATTTGTTTACAGAGAAATAGCATTGTATTTGGCCAAACACAATGTTTTCCAACAGTTTGCTAAGAGCTGGCAGCAAGCTTATAGCTTTGCTGTTAGAACCAGTAAAGGCCGCTTTACCACTCTTGGGTAGCGGAATGATTATGGCTTCCCTCCAGGCCTGAGGACAAAGACTTTAGGCTCAGATTAAAGATAGATGGGAGTGGCTATAGAGTCCACCACCATCCTCAGTAGCTTTCCATCTAAGTTGTCAATGCCAGGAGGTTTGTCATTTTTGATCGATAACAATCATTTTCCTACCTCTCCCACACTAACTTAACAAAATTCAAACTTACAATGCTTTTCTTTCATTAATTAGTTTTTGTTATGCATGAGTACGATGGCTCACTGTTCGTTGTTCCTGGCTAAGTTTGGCTAAGTTTTCCCACTTTGCAAATGAAGTAATCATTCAAATAATTGGCAACATCAAATGGTTTTGTGATGAATAAGCCATCTGATTCAATGAAAGATGGAGTTGAATTTGTCTTTCTGCCCATAATTTAATTTAAAGTTCTCCAAAGGTTTTTTTCCCATCATTCTTTATATCATTGGTCTTGGCTTCATAATACAGTTTATTATTTTTGTTGAGTTTGGACATCATTTCTCAATTTGTAGTAAGTCAGCCAGTCAGATGAGCAGCCAGACTTATTAGCCACTCCTTTTGTCCCATCTCTTTCAACCATACAGTTTTTCAATTCCTGATCAATCCATGGAGCCTTAACAGTTCTAACAGACAGTTTCTTAACAGTCAGTTTCTTAATTAATCAAGTGCAGCATCTGGATGCTCCTTATTAATCAGACCAACAAATATTTTTAACATCATCCACATAAGAGCCACAGCAAAATCGTTTGTATGATCTCTTATACACTATTTTAGGCCCAGCTTTTGGAACTTTATACAGCCACTATATTCTGATCACTGCATCCAATGGGTATGGGGTATTGTGTGTACAGTCGTGGCCAAAAGTTTTGAGAATGACACAAATATTAATTTTCACAAAGTCTGCTGCCTCAGTTTGTATGATGGCAATTTGCATATACTCCAGAATGTTATGAAGAGTGATCAGATGAATTGCAATTAATTGCAAAATTCCTCTTTGCCAACTGAATCCCCAAAAAACATTTCCACTACATTTCAGCCCTGCCACAAAAGGACCAGCTGACATCATGTCAGTAATTCTCTCGTTAACACAGGTGTGAGTGTTGACGAGGACAAGGCTGGAGATCACTCTGTCATGCTGATTGAGTTCGAATAACAGACTGGAAGCTTCAAAAGGAGGGTGGTGCTTGGAATCATTGTTCTTCCTCTGTCAACCGTGGTTAGCTGCAAGGAAACACGTGCCGTCATCATTGCTTTGCACAAAAAGGGCTTCACAGGCAAGGATATTGCTGCCAGTAAGATTGCACCTAAATCAACCATTTATCGGATTATCAAGAACTTCAACGAGAGCGGTTCAATTGTTGTGAAGAAGGCTTCAGGGCGCACAAGAAAGTCCAGCAAGCGCCAGGACTGTCTCCTAAAGTTGATTCAGCTGCGGGATCGGGGCACCACCAGTACAGAGCTTGCTCAGGAATGGCAGCATGTAGGTGTGAGTGCATCTGCACGCACAGTGAGGCGAAGACTTTTGGAGGATGGCCCGGTGTCAAGAGGGGCAGCAAAGAAGCCACTTCTCTCCAGGAAAAACATCAGGGACAGAATGATATTAAGAAAAAGGTACAGGGATTGGACTGCTGAGGACTGGGGTAAAGTCATTTTCTCTGATGAATCCCCTTTCTGATTGTTTGGGGCATCCGGAAAAAAGCTTGTCCGGAGAAGACAAGGTGAGCGCTACCAGTCCTGTGTCATGCCAACAGTAAAGCATCCTGAGACCATTCATGTGTGGGGTTGCTTCTCAGCCAAGGGACTGGGCTCACTCACAATTTTGCCTAAGAACACAGAAATTAATAAAGAATGGTACCAACACATCCTCTGAGAGCAACTTCTCCCTACCATCCAGGAACAGTTTGGTTGCGAACAATGCCTTTTCCAGCATGATGGAGCACCTTGCCATAAGGCAAAAGTGATAACTAAGTGGCTCGGGGAACAAAACATCAATATTTTGGGTCCATGGCCAGGAAACTCCCCAGACCTTAATCCCATTTAGAACTTGTGGTCAATCCTCAAGAGGCGGGTGGACAAACAAAAACCCACAAATTCTGACAAACTCCAATCATTGATTATGCAAGAATGGGCTGCCATCAGTCAGGATGTGGCCCAGAAGTTAATTGACAGCATGCCAGGGCGGATTGCAGAGGTCTTGAAAAAGAAGGGTCAACACTGCAAATATTGACTCTTTGCATCAACTTCATATAATGTCAATAAAAGCCTTTGATACTTATGAAATACTTGTAATTATACTTCAGTAACATCTGACAAAAATATCTGTGGAAATTAATATTTTTGTCATTCTCAAAACTTTTGGCCACGACTGTAGATGGCTGAGGAAAAAATCTATTTAATCCATTTTGAATTCAGGATGTAACACAACAAAATGTGGAATAAGACAAGGGGTATGAATACTTTCTGAAAGCACTGTATATCAACAGTAGAGATTTGAACTCTACATTCCAGAGTGGTTAGGAGAGGGTTCAACAGAGGATGTTTCCCAGTTCGGTGGTAGTGAGGGAATATTTTACTGCCTGCCTTTTTACATTACCCCTCCATGGGTTGGCCCACAGACCTACACCCTCCCCTAACACCATACAACCTGACTCAGCTACCAGGTTAATAGCCTTGTGCTGACTCTAATCAGCCAACAGAGATGTTGATAAGTGCATTTTTCAATGTAGGACGTTGAGTGCATAATCCAATGTAAGTAATTTGATTATGACTTTTGAGTCTTCGGGCCAACATAAATATTCTGCTCCACTGGGCAACAGGCTCTCTGATTAGGAAGACTACTCTGGTTGAATTGAGAACAGAGGGTGAGGCTGTGAAACACAGTGTGAGAGAGACAGAATGGCAAAGTCTTAGCCAGTGGAGAATGTAAGGGGACAAAGAGAGAGAAACCGACACAGAACAGAAGTCCATGAAGGGGATGGAGACAATTCAAAAGTGACAGAGTTATTTGAGAGAGAGTAGTACCGTACCGGACTGCTGTTTTGACCTCTGCGGCATTGTGTATGTGATTGTCCTGGTGCAGGTAGCCATATTTCTCCAGGAAGCCCTGCAATAAACGTTACATCATTCTTTTTCATGAGACTCCCACACTTACTTGGCATTTAAACATGATCAAATCAGACATTCATTTGCCTCAGCCTTGTAAACTTCAACTATTTCCTTTAAAAATACATGTTATAGTCACTGTCAGGTGATAGCATGCTAACTTTCCCCCTCATCCCTCTGGGTGACTGAGGAGAGGAGTGATGGACTCCGGACCACCCATCTTACAGAAAGAGAGTAGGCAGACCATCAGTTATCAGGTTCTAACCACTGGGCTTGATGTTAACAACAGGCACCGACAGGAAGAGGTATGATTAGAGATGTTATGGGGGGGGAATAAAAAAAATCAACAGATGACAACTCAGTTCAGAGGTGCTAAATACTCTCGGTTGGCGAACGGCAGACAATCCTGTGTGTGTCCGACCCCTTACACACAGGGAATGTGGAGAGAGAAGTTACATTGTCAAACCACTCTAAAATGTCACAGATGTCTCAAGTTTTGAGGGAGCATGCAATTTGCATGCTGACTGCATGAATATCCACCAGAGCTGTTGCCAGAGAATTTAATGTTAATTTCTCTTCCAACATTGTTTTAGAGAATTTGGTAGTACGTCCAAACCGCCTTCACAACCGCAGACCACGTGTAACCCAGGACCTCCACATCTGGTTTCTTCACCTGCGGAAATGCTCTGAGACAGTCTCAGGGAAGCTCATCTGCGTGCTCGTTGTCCTCAACAACAGGGTCTTGACCTGACTGCAGTTCGGTGTCGTAAACAACTTCAGTGGGCAAACGCTCACATTTAATGCCACTGGCACGCTGGAGAAGTGTGCTCGTCACGGATGAATCCCGGTTTGGCAGTACGTTCAACCGACATCACAACCGCAGACCACGTGTATGGCGTTGTGTTGCCAAGTGGTTTGCTGATGTCAACCTTTTGAACCGTGCCCCATGGTAGTGGTGGGGTTATGGTATGGGCAGACATAAACTAAGGACAACGATGGCATTTTCTCAATGGCAATTTGAATGCACAGAGGTACTGTGACGAGATCCTGAGGCCCATTGTCGTGCCATTCATCCACCTCATGTTTCAGCATGATAATGCATTTCCCCATGTCGCAAGTATCTGTACACAATTCTTGGAAGTTGAAAATGTCTCAGTTCTTCCATGGCCTGCATACTCACCAGACATCACCCATTGAGCCTGTTTGGGATGCTCTGGATCGACAGCGTGTTCCAGTTCCCACCAATATTCAGCAACTTCACACAGCCATTGAAGAGTGGGACAACATTCCACAGGCCACAATCAACATCTGTGACCAACAGATGCATATCTGTATTCCCAGTCATGTGAAATCCATAGATTAGGGCCTAATGAATTTATTTCAATTGACTGA